>NC_136015.1:24868998-24921498 GCF_048128805.1 Centroberyx gerrardi | reverse complement strand
TGACAACCAGGGGCGGGCTTAGTGATTTGGGGGCTGTAGGTAAAAGCAAGCATGGGGCCCCCTGAGTCCCAACATTCACTCTTTTTACTGTAATCCATCCTTCTATACATTACCTTCAAGCTTTTTTTCTATTTATTATATATATATGTATGTGTGTGTGTGTATACTGTATGTATACATGTATATATACTGTATATATACAGTATATAGATATATATACTTGTGTGTATGTGTGTATATACTGTATACATGTACACTATATAGATATATACTTGCTCATATTTTGGTGCAGTCTTGGACCTGGCTATGTGCTGAAATGTCTTTTTATCTGATTATTTTGCCGTTTTTATCATGATGTGCATCTTTTAAACTAAACACTATTGTGATGCTCACGTATTTCAGATGACTTTTCAGCTGCCATGTGAGTACTTAATAAACTTAAACTTAAGCTGGCGCTGAGCTCAGAGGCTGTGGAATATTGCTAGCAGCAACACTAGTTGCTTCTTTGATGAAAACTTTGAAAAAACCTTCATTTTTTTTTTATAACTCTTGCAGCAGCGGCAAGAAAACTAAGCTTAGAGTCAAGAGACAGAAGCTAGACATTCAGTGAAACAGCCGGAGGGACTGTCCATGACTCAAGATTGAAATATTTTTTTATTGTTTATTGTTTTACTGTTTTTCAGTAAGTACGTTTCTTTCAAACTGATAAAAAATAAGGTTACATTAGCTGCCTTCTTGTCTCCTGCAGGACCCTCTGGCTGAAGCGGTCGCCTGCCTTTAGCCTGATGTTAAGACCGACTCTGTGGTCTTAAGTGGTCTGTGAGTAATGTCTGCTGTCCTGACCGGACTCTGGACCCACAGGGAGACACACAACACCAGGATTAAAGGGACAGTAAAGTCGTCTGTGAACTTTATCCCCCTCTACTGGCAGCCAGTAGGAATTGCAGCAACATTGATAGAACTTGGGAGTGTCTTGAAACTCCAGTGGGAGGGGACTTTTTGTTTTCCGAAACAGATTGTGCATTCACGTGTTAAAGGATATATCGGAAAAACAAGTTTTCACTCGGAAAATTCACATGAACGCCTTCCAGAGTCAGATAATTAAGTCAGAAACTCAGAGGAATCTTTTTTGTTTCCGAGTTATGCTCCCAATTTTATGCATTTTATCTATTTTATTTTCTTATTTTACATTTATTATCTTATTTTACTTTTACTATAATTACTATTAATATATTGTTCTGATTTTCCATTAATGTGTTGTATCTGTTTATCTTCTCATTTTGTTAACCACTTTGTATTGCAATCTTACACCAAAGGTGCTATATAGATAAAGTTTGATTGATTCTTTGACCTTTAAACCTTCTCAACAAGGCGACAAAATAGTCACCAGTAAGAAAATACATACTCATGAACCTTTATTGCAAGTTTTTATTTGTTATCTGGACTAACTTAACATTTGTTTGAATGAAGTTCGTCAAATTAGCTTGTTTAGCTGCAGGAGGTCTGTGATTGGTTATCGTTTGTCTTCTGGGTTTGATTTTCTGACGAAGCAGGACATGAAAGCAACGCTGTGTAGCAGCCGACCTGGAAGTCCCAGACGTCTGACTTTCCCAGCAGCACCTGAACACACAAAGAAGGAAAGTGAGGAAAGTGAGTTTTGAAAGCCAGAAATCTCAGCAGCTGGCCAAGTAATCACTGAGTCATTAGTATTGATCAGCTATCAACCAGAAGTCTATCAGGAGGACTGCTGGGCTGGGGTAGGCGACTTCCTAAACACTATAGAAGAAGTGACTTCCTAAACACTGTAGAAGAAGAGCTGGGGTAGGCGACTTTGTAAACACTATAGAAGAAGAGCCGGGGTAGGTGACTTCCTATACACTGCAGAAGAAGAGCCGGGGTAGGCGACTTTGTAAACACTATAGAAGAAGAGCCGGGGTAGGTGACTTCCTATACACTGCAGAAGAAGAGCCGGGGTAGGCGACTTTGTAAACACTATAGAAGAAGAGCAGGGGTAGGCGACTTTCTAAACACTGTAGAAGAAGAGCAGGGGTAGGTGACTTTCTAAACACTAGACTTTCTAAATACTGTAGAAGAAGAGCTGGGGTAGGTGACTTTCTAAACGCTATAGAAGAAGAGCTGGGGTAGGTGACTTCCTAAACACTGTAGAAGAAGAGCTAGGTAGGTGACTTTCTAAACACTGTAGAAGAAGAGCTGGGGTAGGTGACTTTCTAAACACTATAGAAGAAGAGCCGGGGTAGGCGACTTTGTAAACACTATAGAAGAAGAGCTGGGGTAGGCGACTTTCTACACACTGTAGAAGAAGAGCAGGGGTAGACGACTTTCTAAACACTAGACTTTCTAAATACTGTAGAAGAAGAGCTGGGGTAGGTGACTTTCTAAACACTATAGAAGAAGAGCTGGGGTAGGTGACTTTCTAAACACTATAGAAGAAGAGCTAGGTAGGTGACTTTCTAAACACTATAGAAGAAGAGCTGGGGTAGGCGACTTCCTAAACACTGTAGAAGAAGAGCCGGGGTAGGCGACTTTCTAAACACTGTAGAAGAAGAGCCGGGGTAGGCGACTTTCTAAACACTGTAGAAGAAGAGCAGGGGTAGGCGACTTTATAAACACTGTAGAAGAAGAGCCGGGGTAGGCGACTTTCTAAACACTATAGAAGACTTTCTAAACACTATAGAAGAAGAGCTGGGGTAGGTGACTTTCTAAACACAGTAGAAGACGAGCTGGGGTAGGTGACTTTCTAAACACAGTAGAAGAAGAGCTGGGGTAGGTGACTTTCTAAACACAGTAGAAGAAGAGCTGGGGTAGGTGACTTTCTAAACACAGTAGAAGAAGAGCTGGGGTAGGTGACTTTCTAAACACAGTAGAAGAAGAGCTGGGGTAGGTGACTTTCTAAACACAGTAGAAGAAGAGCTGGGGTAGGTGACTTTCTAAACACAGTAGAAGAAGAGCTAGTTAGGTGACTTTGACTTTCCCAGCAGCACCTGAACACACAAGGCAGCAAAGCAGACATCTCAGCAGTGAGTCATCAGTATTGATCAGCTATCAGCCCCTGCAGATGTATCAGGCTCATTCAGTGCTGTGGGACAAGACAAAGATCGAACTTACTGCCCCTTTAACTTCACACACAGCTCTTATATTTAGTAGCTGAAGCCTTCTGGGAGTCTAAACTCAGGAATAAAACAACCAGGGACTCTTTCATCTCCACTGCAAATTCTTAATTTAAATATGTAATGATGTTTTTCCTTATGCCTGTGTCAGAACTTTGTATTTTGCTCTAATGGGTGACTTTACTGCTCTCTACTGACTCCCTGTCTGCTTATCAACCAGTGTCTGTCTGCTGATGTGTGTTTTTATTGTGTATTTTTTCTTGTAGACCCTGTCTTCACACCATATTTCTTTTATGGTACAATAATTATTTGAAGCAGTGGATCCCCAGCCGGTGTGCCCCTCCCTGCTGAGCGGTCCTGACCACACCTCTCCATTCAAAAGCAGCTTCTCAGTGGGTTTTTTTTGGCACCAAACCCAAAAAAAAAGCCAGTAGGGCCGCTGGGTGTCGACCCCCCCGGCCCAGACAGCAGCCGCAGTGTGCTGAACTGTGACTCCAAATAATGACTTTTATTTTTTCCTTTTCAGCCTGTTTCATTTGATTAATTATGGGAAGGAGCCCGGCGGCTGCAAACGCTCCGTTCACAAGACAAAAGAGGAAATTCATTCTTAAACAGCAGTTTGCTGCAGAAGCTGAAAAACAACCTGACTGCAGTTGTGGGGTTTCTACTTTTTCTTGCACGATTTTGAAAGTCTTTTGATCGTTTATGTGTTGAGCCTGTTTCATAACACCTGGGCCCTGAAAACCCTTTTGTATCATTTCATTAAAAACACGAGAGATGAGAAATCAAGCATTCTTCTCTTCAGTCTTTTTTTTTTTCAGAAACATGTTTTTTCTCTAACAACACTGATATGCAAATTCTCTTCCAGGGCGTGTCTCTCATTTTCACGTTTTGCGACAGACTGCAAAATGAAGATTACCGGCTGCTTAACGAGTGAATGAGAGCAAAAACAAAAACAAGTGATTCCTGAGGTTTGATGCAGACGAGTGTTTCCCTCCTCAGGTTGAGAACGCTGTGGGAAAGCAGACCTGGCTGCCTGCTCTGTTTACTGTGTGAGAGCAAACAGCACCAACTGCTTCGATAGGTTTTAAAGGCCAAAGATCACGACTACGGTTTGAATTTAATATTGACAGAAGAAACAGAGCCATAACTGCACTAAATGATGCACAGTCCACTTCTTCTGCACCAACAATCCTGTTAGGGCAGCAAATAAACTTGGAAGTCTGTTTTTTTTCTTTCCCAGTTTCGCTGCTCAGCCGGTTTGTGCAGGGCAGCGCCTGCAAAGCTTTTTATCTGCCGAAATTGTGACACTGATGGCTCTTGATTACTATTTTAAAGACTATTTTAAGCCCTTGAGTGGTTCGGTTTTTAAATTTTGTTGCTAAGCAATGTTGGCCAAAACTCTGCTTATTGGCTAGAGTTTGTATTTTTGCCTGGCAACATTACCTGATTGAGCATTCTGGAGACGCTGGGAAGAGCTTCCAGTGGCAGGAGAGCGGGCTCGGCTCTGGGATCCATGACGTTTCTGAGAGTCCCACGTTATTTTCATGAACTCGTCCCGGAGTGAGACGTGTCTCCGGATCAGGGCGCCGTGCTTTGTGATGTCTGTAAAGATAAACAGTTTACTTAACGAGCTGTTTCTCGACCGGATGTGAATTTGAACGAGCGGAGCGGTCACAGTCCCGGCCCTGAAAGCCTGCGGCTGCAGAGGCTGGCTCAGTTAAAAGGAGGGATCTGAACCGTCGTTCAGGGAGGAGAGCCGGGCGAGGGCAGGTCAGGGTGTGATGCGTTCACTGGAGATCATCTGAAAACAGCCTGACCTCTGACCTCCCTGTTCAAAGTTCAAAGTTCAAGTCTGTATTGTCCCACCAGGGGAAATCTGGTTGTAGCTATAGGAGAAACATAAATACATCAAACTAGAACTGGAAAAAGGAATTTCTCTGCAGCGATCAATAATCAGAATCAGAACTTTATTCGCCAAGTACAATGTACAAGGAATTTATCTTGGTGCAGGTGTCAACATAAAATCTAATAAGAATAAGAAAAATGTAAAAAAATTTTTTTAAAGAGTTGACATTGCTTTAGAAAATGTAATATCGGTGAATCTAGCCACTGAAACCAAATTCAAATTTTGACTATGCCTTATTTAAATTGCCTTAATTAAATATATTTATCAATACTTTTACAAATCTTGTATTTCAATGACTTGAACAGGGTGAAAAAGAAGGGACTCAATTGCCAAATCACACCTAGAATAATAAGGAATTGGTTTCTTCTCGTCTCCCTCTGAAACACACATGCATTCACACATTTCAGCAGAAGGGGTCAAAGGTCAGAAAGTCAACAAAATCTCCACTGTTTGTCCTGAAATAAACCATAAACCCCAAATCATCACCACACCATACAGTAAGCCCATACCATACCCAGCAGGCCGGGTGCAGCGCCCACTTCCGCCTGTAGGTGTCGCTGTCGCTCATCTTTTCACCGAGTCTTGTGGGGATTTTTCTACCTTTATTACATCTGATCACTTACAACAAGCCCCATTTATCAAAAATACATGAACGGGATGAAACGCAGACGCGGATCACACACATGGTGAAATTATTTCCACCTCCCTCCAATTAAAAACTAGTTTGGGGATTTTTTCCCCCCTTTAATTTGCTCACATGGTGCTGGACCGGCCGGGCGGCTGTTTCTGAGGTCAGGTTCAGATCAAACAGGTGTTATAACACAATGATGCACTTTGGCCCTTTTTTTAAATGTTATTCATCATCACATCAACTCATTTTATTTACCTTTTCAGACAGGTATGTCGATGCAATAGTTTCCTTTTGACTGGTTTTGATTGCAAAAACCCCTTATGAAAGAGAATTATAGCAATCCTAGAATAAATTTCAGGAGACTATACATCACAGCAAAAACATAAGTGTCCATAGGAATGTTATAGGGATAATACAGTGGTGCAATCCCGGATAAAAATGCCATAAAGTAGGATAAACTCACTATTGAGCAGCTCAGGCGCGCTATAAGTCCCTATAGGAATATCATAGTAATATTACAGAGGTGTTTAGTTAGGGGCATCCATGCTGCAAGTTATGCTACAGCAGATCCCAGTGCAGATGAGGGCTGCAGGAGGGAACATGCGTGCATGGCTGCAACATGCCTGCGCCTCTCACCGCAACCCCGCGAGCCGTGCCAACGTCCTCCCATACTCCAGCCATGCATAATCAAAACTTTTCTTTACATTTTCACGTCACCTGAATGCGAAACATCATTTGGCATCCTATGCAAATATATGCTGACGTAAAAGATCATGTGGTTTTTGTCGTCGATCCCCCCTATGAGCAACGAGGAGGCTTTTTTTTCTCCTCTCTACTGTTGTCTTTAGGTTAGCTATGCTACAATCTTTACTGTACCCAGCGCTAGCTATATGCGCCCCGCACCGCACCACTTAGGATCTGGGAATAATCAACTTCCAGCCTGTCGCACCCCGCGCCGGGAGACTCCACACAGGTAGGACAGATGGCAAACTTCCTATTTTTTAACTCCTGGAGAGAAATTTTGACCAAAGTAACCGCAAAAGTGAAGTTATTAAGCGGTTTGGTTGCAGCCAGACTAGCCGCCTGGCTGTATTGCCCAGGCTGCTGCTAGCGCCGTCCCCTCCATCACAGGCTCAGAGTGGGAATCACCTTGCTATCAGCAACAAACCTCCACGGCAACAAAACTAGACACAACACAACAGTTAGATACCTGGCTGTCAGGCAACTTAAGTTGGCGTGCAACTGCTCTCGGTGTATTTTCGGGGATAGTTGTCAGACAAGTGAATGTCATCCGGTTCGCGTTGTTTTTTGGTAGCCAACTTTTGCCGTCCCCCCCCCGGTGAAAGTGTGCACATAATAAATTTATTAGCCAGCGGAGCTAGCGTTAGCCAGTTAGCCTTTGCTAATGACGGGCAGCCCGTTGAAGCTAACTAATAAGAGCCTGCTAAAGTGCACCATGCATTAGCCTTAGCTACGCCTTTTCTAGCAGCACGAAACGTGGCTGCCCGTCTCTGGATGTTATGCTTTCATGTCGGGAAATGCATTTGTTTTGGCTGTCTCTCTCTCCTTCTCTCTCTCCCCTTCCCCGAGTTAGCGTTACACTGGCAAGCCAAGTGGCAAATAATCCCGGTGTTTTCCTTGACACGGTAACGACGGAGCTAATGACAGTTTGGTTGGTGTTTGTAGTGTCGGTTGAAATGTTTGTTATTGCCGCTGTATGTAGGTTTGCCGTACGGTTCAAACGGGGCTAGCTAGCAGACAGCCAGTCTGGCTGGTTGGGTCATCTGAGGTGAAGCCGCCGTCAGCGGGCTGTATAGAAACACACTGCCGTTAATGCTACACTGCTTTTTAACTGGTTTATATCGAAACGGACTGGTGCTGTAACGATATATTGTTGTCCGACTTTTAACTGGTTTATATTGAAAAAGACTGTCGTTAATAGTAGACTATTTTTAAAAAAAATTCGGTTTATATAGAAGCGGACTGGCGTTGTATGTAGTCTCTGGTTTAAACGGGCTGTCGGTTAGTTTAGGTTTTTAAACTAACTGCTTTATATGGAGACGGATTGTAGATATTTTGGTTGGGAACCGGTGTGTATTAGACCGGGTTGTCCGTTAATGGTAATGTGTTAGTAACTGGTTCATATAGAAGCGGACTGTATAGGTAGTCTCTGGCTTAAATCTGTTTTAATCTTTTTTTTTTTTTTTTTACGGTCTCTGGTTTGTGTCCGATAGCACTAGTTTGGTTTTTAACTGGTTTATATCGAAACAGATTGTTGTTATTTTGTTTGTTTCTTTGTATTGGACCTGGTTGTCTGTTAGTAGTGTGCTTGTAACTGGTTTATATACAAACGCATCCGTGGTTAATGATAGACTGGTTTTAACTGCTGTAAACGGACTGTCAGTTTATGGTAGTGTGTTTTTTTTTTTAAACTGGTTTAAATGAAAACTTAATGCCTGTCCGTGGTAGACTGGTTTTTAACTGGTTTATATGGAAGCAGATTGTTGGTTATGGCAGTCTGGTTCTTAACGGATGTAAACGGACTGTCAGTTTATGGTCTTCTGGTTTATGGTTTACATAGAAATAGACTGTTGGTTAGTCCTTTTTAACTGGTGTAAATGAACTGTCAGTTAATGCCAGCTTGGTTTTGAACTGGTTTATATTGAGAAACAGACTGGAGGTGTATAGTAGTAATGTGGGTTTTGACTGGTGTGTATGGAAACCTGTCAGTTAGTGGTAGACTGGTTTTTATCTGGTTTATAGAGAAGCAGACTGTCAATTAATGATAGTCTGATTTATAGAAATGGACTGTTTGTTAATGGTAGTCTGGTTTTTACCACATTTATATGGAAACAGTGCATGGCACCGTGGTTTGTAAGTGGTGTACTGAATCATATTGTTGTATACTGAAACAGACTGTCAGTATATTGCAGTGCAGGTCTTAACTGGTGTATATAACCCTTTGAATCCGCTTATAATCAAACTTTCCCCTCTCAAGTTCATGCAGTTTTGGTCGTTGCTCATTGTGCCGACCTAATTTTCTACACAAATCTTGTTGCATAAAATAATGAATAATCTGGTGTGCCTGGGAAGTCTGTTACGCAATATCCAGTGATGTAGTGGTGACTTCTGACCTCCATTTGGTGATCATCATAAGGCAAACGACAGCCAGTATCAGCCAAAATCAATTTGTATTTTATTTTTCTCTTTTCCTCATGTGACTCCCCATCAGTTTGGCTCTAGTTAGAATGATTGTATACCAGGAATTTAGGTCAGAAAGATTGATGTCAGCCCTAAAATAAGGAGGCTAAACTGAATTTCGGCGGGTTTACGGTTGTGTGACTGAAGTGTGTCTTTGCACCCCCAAAAAAAAAACACACAGGAGAGCGGCGTATCTGGCCCGGTGACAGCGTCGACCGCCACGTTCTCCCAAGCCGGTGCACGGCTCCTGAAAGTGTGTCAAATTTTAATATTATCTCCATCTCGCCTGTTCTGGTTCCTAATCACATTTCCTATTCCATTGACCGACTTTTGTCTCATCATTTCGCCCCTTTTGTATCGCCGGCGTGTCAAGGTTTTTAATCCTATGATATGGATGCAAGGATCAGTCAGTCATGCTGCCAGTCTCCAAATCACAGCACTCTCTCTCTCTCTCTCCCCCTCTCTCTCTCTCTCTTCTCTCGCTGCTATTTATTTGTCACAAACGCCCACACACACACACACACACACACACACAATCACATCACGCACACACACACTCACACTCTCGCTTTCTCTCGCTCTCCTCTGCCACGCTGGTATTTTATTGGAGACACACTCACACACACACTCACTCTCACATCACACACACTCTCTCTCGCTGCTGTTTCCTTCTCGCTCTGACACGCTGCTATTTCTTTGACACACACTCTTACACTCATACACACATTTCGCCGGTGCCTAGGAAGTGCAGCTGTGATTTGCTGTTTGGTGTTGCCACCTGACCTATCAGCAACCCCCCCTCTTACCCCCCCCCAGCCCCCCGACCCCCCTCCAGTCGTAGTAGGCTTTTATTTCACCGTTTAGACCGTTCACATCATTGGTTTTTATCGCTGAAATGGGCGCTACGCATGTTTTATTATTTTGTGTCAATTGTAATGGACCCCATTCTGGGTTTGTGTTGCCCTCAATGGCATTTAGTCATGAGGTTTATGGCAGCTATATGAGCTGGAACAAACACACACACACACACACACCCAATATATGACAGCTACATCACACACACTCTTTCTGGCTCTGTCAAACTGCTATTTATTTCACATAACGCACGCACACACACACACACGCAGAAAGCATGCATGACAGCTGCATCTCACACACACACATTCAGAGGTTTTTCGCTCGCTCTTTTTCGCTCTGTCACACAGCTATTTATTTCGCTCGCACACACTCGCATGCAAACACACACACACACACATACATTTTTAGTGCTGTTGTTGGTCCCCTGTGAAAGAGAGAGAGAGAGAGAGAGAGAGAGAGGGGCCGTGTGTGGGTGTGTGTTTGAGAAAGAGAGTAAGAGCGTGCCAGGTTGTGTGTGAGTGAGAGAGAGGGAGTGAAGTGGCAGTGATTTCGCGTGTGTTTGTGTGTGTGTGTGTGGTGAGTCACTATAGTGCATGGGCTGGTCAGAGCAGTGTGTGTGTGTGTGTGTGTGTGTGTGTGTCGTAGCGTCCGCCCTGCCTCGCTGTAGCAGACCTGCACGGCGCTGTTGTTGGACAAAACCCACGTTCCACGTCGGCTGAAACGAGAGGGGGGGGGGGGGGGGTCCAAACTTTTGAAACAGAACACCAAATATGTTCACATCAAGTCACCGGCCGCCATTTAATGAGATTTATCTAGTTAACTTTCCCAGACAGGAAGAGTTTTGGTGTTATTATACATAATTCAAGGCTGACTTGCATAACCGTCTCTGTTTGGGTTAGATAATGTATCCGTTTGCCCATAAACTGGGCCGATATTGGACTTTTATTAAAAATCACATATCAGACAATATAGCCCATGTCTGATATGATGCATATAATGAAGCTTGATTGAATTTAATGCTTAATTTGTCAATACTACACTTGTTGTCTATGGGAATCCCATCACCTGACTGGATTCTAATGCAAAATTGTGATCATAGTCCGCACCAGTATGCATGAATATGTATGATAATGATAATACAAATTGAGAGTTTTAGTGTTTTGTGGTCTAAATGCTGTTTCAGAGGCTTTTTCTCACTGCCAAGAATATAATTCTGGGGGAAACACTGAATACATTTGACATTTTTGCCATGAACATGGCCAGATATTTTTAAGATACTGAATATTGGGACCAGATATGGGCTTTTGTACACAATAAAGCAACTGTATCTTTAGCACATTTTCAAAAAAAAAACCGTATACTGTATGTTAACAAACCTCTCCACATTGCAGCATTCAAGAAATGACGAGTTCAGTTTAAAATCATTACCTGAAGGTCTTCTTTCAATGTCCTAAAATATAGAAACCCCACTCTGTAAAAGTGTTACCATGCTGTCATTTTGACTTTACCGAATGTCCTTTAAAAAGTACCAGAATTTGTTTGGATTTTATGCCATCAATCATCTGCTAAGAGGAGGTGTCATGTTTTTTTTTTTGGATATCTCATTTTGGAGCGAAACACTTCAAATACAGATGCCGTGTCTCATCACTGCTGTCTGCTAGAAGCAAAGTATCTCCAACAAGTCATTTTTATTCATGAATAAAGAAAAGAATGCTTGTTTTCTCATTCACGCCCACTGTGTTTATTTTTCAATTATTCAACACATGAATGACCAGCAGTCCTTGTGACAGGAGAGCCAGATGAAGCCCATCAGCCTTTTAGATCTGCAGACTCTCCTGAGCTGTGATTGGCTGAAGAAATCCCAGTTCTTGCCGGATTGTTTTTCTGCTTGTCGTGAACCTTAATTTATCAGAGGAAGCTGACTGAGCATGCAAACTCCTTTCAGCAAAGCCCATTCATGCAGTTTCATTCCCAGCTGGCAGTCTTCTTCTGTGGTAGCGGGGGAAGTGCCTTGCTCAAGAGAACCTCAGTGGTAATTGTTGAGGCAGAACGTGAATGGATAGATCGGTCATTCCCATTCAAATCAACGTTCCTGGACGGTCGGAGCGGCGGCCATCTTGCTGTGACCCGTCGGACTAGCTTCTGTATAAAGCGACTCGCAGCAAGTCACTGAGCTGAGAGGTTTTACAGCAAGAACCAAAGCAGCTTCTCTGTCTCCTTGCTAACATGGATTGCTAACATGCTAATGTTGACTAGAAGAGCTAGAGAGAGAAGTCCAGTCTGTGATGAAGCTACGTTAGCCTCGTCGCTAACGTTAGCTTCCAGTTGAGTTCTGACAGTTTGCTAACAGACTCATCTGCTCAGTTCTGACAGACTTTACAGCCTTAATGCCCAGACTTGTGTTGTCACCATAGCAACTAACACTTAAAATTTCATAATCGCCATTTTATGGTGAACTATGAGCCAAATTGCCATGGCAAACAGTGGAAGGACCGTTCTATCCGTTCATTCTGTATTTTTTATGAACACAACAGAAGTTAAAATGTCTGTATTTTCTTCAAATCTCAACATATCAATATGTGGCTTGGTAGATATCTTTAAAATTATGTTTCTGACCAATCTGACCAATTTTAAGTCGATTGATTACTCTTTCATTAATTTACAGTTAGTTAATTAATAGGTTAATAACTACCATTTTTGGACCAATCCCTTAGCTTTTCGCAAACGATGTAAAGGCACACGGTGACTGAACTTGCTGAATTCCCTGTCAAAATGGCAGCCACAAATTGATGGCGGACATTATGGGTCCTGGAGGCAGACATGTTCCACGTGTCCAGATACACATCTGTACCAACGTTCACATCTCTACGAATAACAGCTGAGCCTTCGACTGTTTATGAGTCACCAGGACTGTGTGATCTGTGTGCCAAATTAGGGAAAACAAGTTACCAATCTATGCCTGAGTTATTGGACTGAATACATAATAATAATAATAATAATGATAATAATAATCATCCCTAGAAACATAATGAAGTGAGGAGCGACAGTGTATCATCCTGCTCTTTCTCTTCCTCTATAGCAAGAGCGACTGCCGAGAGGAATCTGCACACAAAACGACCCTGTTGGTTCCTCATAGTACCAAAGCCATTATTATAATAACATTATAATTGCATAGCATTATTCAACTAACCTTATTACATTAAATTGCATTAAACACGGTGTTCCAAAACATCAGGACCAGCTGCTCTTACCAGATCCAGACTGAATAGGTGTGAAGGCTTCGATCCCTTATTGACTTCACCTATTAAATCCACTTCAGTCAGGCAGGAGGGATGGAGCTGGAGGAGAGGAGACGTATTTTAAAGATGTTTTTTTTTAACGCTTTGGGACAACTGAGACATGGAGTGTGTGAAAGCATGTGTGAGGCGATCTTAATATATTTGTATGCAGTCTAATTGTACTAGTATTGATGTTGTATTCTGTCAGCTAACCTAGGTTTACTGGTATTTAGACTTGACAGAGAGCAGATGGTTTTCATTATAATGTGCTCTCCTATGGCTCTAAACCCCAGCCATGTGCGCAACACACACACACCCACACACACACACACACACACACACTCACTCACTCTCACCAGAAATCACCCTCCTCCGTCATGGAAAACATCTTTGACTTGGACAAATTTCTGCCTTGATGTAGCGTCATCACTGCCTCAGTAAATATGTAGTGTGTATTTAGTAATTATTCAATTTTTTTGGAATGATTATCTAATTATGTACATGATAAATGCCTGATTTGGGCTAGATCGACTACTATTCACTTCGGTAAGTGTATTTTGTTTTAAGTCAAGCAGTGGAAGAACTTTTGGCATGTGAAGGTTTGTCACATCCAACCGTTTAAAACGTAATTGGGAATGAACGCTCTGTCATTTGGAAAAGTTTCTATTTCCATTGTGAAGATACTGAACTGACCCCGGCCTGCCAGGCTCTAAATTTAGGAATCGTTGGAATTTGGACCGTTCAATCACTATCTCACACACTTGTGTAATGGGAAGTAGTTTCTTGGCGTGGCCCTCTGTGACGCACATACTGTACAAGTATGAGGTCAGAGGTCAGGGGTTGGACAGGGGCGGACATGTTGGCTTTTGTGGAGAATGAACTTGTGACATTCGTTTTTGCATTGTCAGGGGCTATGTGTAGCATTTTGAAACGGATCAATAATCAACACATCAATCATTAATATTAACTGCGATACATTGGTTTAATGACTGTAAACCAATGAGAGCATGTTGGAGATGATTGGTCTCCTCTATCTCACTCCAGTAGTATTGTTAGTTCTAGTGTTTCTCCACATTAAGACTACATTTCCCATCAGCCCCGTTGCTTCCTGCCCCCCCTCCCTCCTCCCCCTCCCTGAAGAGGATCAACATGTTGGAAGTGATTTCTCCATCTTCCTTTCCCTCCTTCCACCATCTGCTGCCAGAAACTCTTTCAGCTTTAGCTCCGTTTGCTCTGGAAGAACAGAACCTCTTCCTGTTTTGTGCCGTAAAGCGATCCAGCAGATTTCCCTCCAGATCCACCAGGTGGAGAAACTATGGAGGATGCAGAGTAGAGGCTGGTAGAGGCTGACAGTCTGCTCACTGATGCTCTGGTTTGTTTACGATAATTATACTAATGTCTCAAAATTAACGTGTTTCTTCTCATTGAAGCCCATGTATTTTTGAAATTGTGGTTCTAATAGGTTTCAAGGGCCCAGTGGTTATGAAATGATGCAAGGTAGATGCAGTCGGGTATCTTCAGTGTTTAGTGTGAGCTGTGTGTGGAGTGTTGTGTGTCTCGCTGCCCTCTGCCTCACCTCGGTCTCCACCCCCCCCCCCCCCCCCCGGCTGAAACAGAGGGTCAGGGTCTAGAGTCCAGCAGACATTAGTCACACCGTCCCTCCACCCTGAGAGCAACCCTGCTGCCGCTGAGGCCAGCATCAGGCGAGATGTGCTGAATGTGATACTCTGTGATGGAGGCTCGTTCAGAGACGTCGGAGTCATTTTGTCAGAGAGCTAGTAATGAAACGATGAGTCGATCGACAGAAAATGAATCGATTGTAGCCTAATTTTGATAATCGATTCGTCGTTTGAATCATTTATCGAGTAAAAACACCAAACATTTGCTGGTTATAGCGTCACAGGTGCTAAGATTTGCTGCTTTTCTCTGTTTCGTCTCATTATGAAATGAATACTTTGGGGGGTTTTTTTTTGGCTGCTGGTCAGACTGAGGAAGACACTTGAAGAATCACTTTGGACTCTGGGAACTTGTGATTTTCATTATTTTTGACATCTTATAGAGTCATAGATTAATCGCTAATGAAAATAATAGTTAGCAGCCCTACAGGGAACTAAAAGTTGAGATGAAAACTGATGCTATAATGCCACAGCCAATCACCTCGCCCGATCTGTTTCATCTCAGTTCATTTGAGCCACAGGATCCTGGAGTAGAGCTCCGGTGTGGAACAACAGGAATGGATTAAATGTGATGCCTGTGTCTGACTTGGCCCGGGACTGCATGGTGATCAGACGGGTGCTGGTTCGATTCCCTGAGCTGCCTGGGGAAAATCTGGGTGGGGATTATAGAGTGTGAAGAAGTAACTCAGCTCCCCTCCTTCAACAACTACTGCCCAGGGTAAAAAAGAAAGAAAAAATGAACGTTTAGTGTTGTCACGCTAGCAGAATTTTATACCAATACAAAGTTTAATAACTAAAAATTCACTTCTACAACGATACCACAGCAAACAAGAAAAACCGTCAAGCAGAGACACTCGATTCGGCACCTTTGATGTCGGCCGGGCCGTCCTGTCGGCCGTCAGAACAGAAACAGTTCTATATTTGGCTCCTGGCTCCAGTTTGGTCAACCAGGTTACATGGACTGGAACCCAGTTCAAGGCCTGGGTGGACTGATTGATGCTGTTGAGTGTTTTCAGCTGTTAAACTGCTGCAGTTCGCTGTCAAGAGCCAGACTGAGGCTCCGTCTGTTCTTCTTCTTCTCCTCCTCCTTCTTCTTCTTCTTTTAACTATTCCAATCTGCATGTTTATGTCCTCTGGAGGCGATGTTGAAGTGGAATTTCAGCTTGCAGAACACATTTGGTGAAAGTATTGAAATTGTGCCCGATAATATTGAAGTAGTATTGAGATTTTTGGTTGTCGTGACAACACTCTGCCTGTATGAAAAACAGTGAAAAAGAGATTTAGCTAAGAACTGTGGAAGAAAAAGCTCTGTGGCCCAAGTCAGCTTTGCTCGAGTCCCAAGTCAGTCTCAAGTCTTGAGGCACAAGTCTCAAGTCAAGTCCCAAGTCTAAATGTAGATTACCAAGTCTAGTCCAAGTCATTAATGTCAAGTCTCAAGTCTAAATGTAGAACAGCAAGTCAAGTCAGAACAAATCAAGAGTCCAGTATCAATTTAATATCTTATAGAAAACTAAATATCTAGGACTTTTCAATGCAATATGGTTTTAATAGGATAAAAACTTGGTAAGAGCATCATGAGTTTGATTTCTATAATCAGTTTCAACTTCAATAAATTCAATCATTCCATACAAATTCAGAAAACAGAATTTAAATTCAGTCGTCCGCTGGAACAAATCTCATCACTTTCAATCTAAGTCATTTAACACAAGATCTCAAGTCAAGACTTTAGAAACCTTTTCAAGTCATCAAAGTACAAGTCAGAGTCAAGTCCCAAGTCACCAGAACCCAAGCCAAGTCAAGTCTCAAGTCTTCTCTTCATGCATCAAGTCAAGTCTCAAGTCTCCTCTTCCTGTCTGGATGTGGAGCAGGGTGGAGCAGAAACAGCCTGCTCAGTCAACCCTGTCCAGATAAAGATTAAAAACAAATTATTGGCATTTTCTAGATTCTCATCTGACTTCTGTGTGGGTTTATTTTGGAGAGGACAGACACAGATATAATGACAAGCAGCTGCCTGTTTTACTGTATCACAGAATTTCAACTCATTTTCAATTTTGCATATTCAGGTTAGGGTCAGGTGCCTTTTGCTCATGGACACTTTGGCAGGTTTGTGTTTTGGGGATCAAATCTGAAAACCCTTTAGACTACTAGGCAGTCTTGTAACTATTGTAGAAATAGATAAATAGATCAATAATAATAGGGATTGACCAATATGAGTTTTTGAAGGCCGATACTGATATTTTTGAAGCTTCTGATTGCCAATATTTTCTATTTTCCTGCCAAAAAAATGACAAATATTCAGTTTTCCCCGCAGAGTTTTCTTCTCATCAGGGTGAAAAGCCTCTGAAACGGCATGTAGAGCATCATGGGACACTAAAACTCTCCACTGAAACCAGACTGATGAGATTCTTTTAGTGTCAGCAGCTCTTTAAAGCAGGGACCCCCCCCCCCACCCCCCCCTCACCCCCCCACCCCAGGCCATCGACTTATTCAACAGCAGGGAAACTCTGGGATACATTACTGCCTTTTTAAATGCAGAACTCATTTACATAAAACATTATTGAGCAGTTAAATTAATAATTTAAATGTGCAAATAAAAATAAAGTTTCATGGCAGGTTTTTACAGACAGTTTTTATGTCGCTGTGGTCAGAGAGGAAGCTCCATCATGTTGGCAGCAGGCGGTGTGCAGGCTGGCCAGGCGTTTCATTAGAGGCCAGGACCAGCCTCATGTACTGGTCTGATGGATGGATGGATGTGTGTGTGTGTGTGTGTGTGTGTGTGTGTGTGTGTGTGCAGTACTGCTGAAACGATTAGTTGATTAAACGATTGGTGGATCGGCAGAAAATTATTAGTAATTTGCATTGGAATTGGAATGAAACCGTTCTTTTTTTTTTTTTTTTTGGTTTGATAGACTGTTGATATATGACACGAGTGCTGACACGATTAATCGATCAATAAATTATTATTTTTTTTAATTAATTTTCATAATTGTTTTAGTCATTCATCTATAACACCAAACATTTGCTGGTTGCAGCTTCACAAATGCTAAGATGTGCTGCTTCTCTCCATTTAATCTCATTATTAAAGTCATTCTTTGGTTTTTTTTTGTCTGCTGGTCAGACTGAGGAAGACATTTGAAGACATTTGAAGACATTTGAAGACATTTGAAGAATCGCTTTGGGCTCTGGGAACTTCTGATGGGCATTTGTCATTATTTTTGACATTTTACTGACTAAATGATTAATCGTTTAATGAAAATAATCCCTAGTTTCTAGTAGGGATGCACCGATACCACTTTTTCAATGCCAATACCGATTACGAGTATGAAAATTTAAGTATCGGCCGATGTGGAGTACCGATCTGTGCAGGCTTACTGCCTTAGTTTGTTGAGATTATTTAATTAATGAGATAAAATCCTTGTTTTTCCACCATTTGAGAAATACGGGTGTCTATGTGCCACAAGTGCATAAAATCAAGACAGTTTGCTTTTATTTCTCACATGTATCTCCGATACAGATATTCCATGTTAGCCGGGTATCAGCACCGGGACAGACCTGGTTTCCAGTCCTCCATCCTCCAGCTCTAGTGCATAGTCCTCCACAGTACGGGTGCAGCCTGTGTATTGACCCATAATGAGCTGTGTTTCAAATTGGCAGGGCAGATTTTATTTTTTTTTTTCCATACAGCTCTACCTTCACACTACAGAGAGTATACTCTGGTCAGTACTGCAGGTATTTGTCATACTGACCTCTCTCTCCCCTGTGGATCCACTGCTACAGAAATACAGACGGTTGCTGCCTATATTCACATTAATATTTCACACTAACTTTGTCCTCTGGTTGCGTATTGTGGATGAACTTGGAAAAAAGAGTCATTTAAACACTTGTACTACCTCAAATGCTTCAGTTATGAATGTTGGGAGAAATCCACTGTCGGTTAAATCAGTTCAGTCAAAGGAAGTGCGCTTCCTTCAAAATAAAACAAAAAAACTGCTCGTCTTTTGTCATTAAACACCTCTTATATAAACCCTTTAAAGCTGAACCTTATGTTTAAGTTTGTTTTTAAGGGATTTCTGCTTTATTAGACAGTGTAGAGGAAGGATTGGAAAGAGAGAGCGGTTTGTAAATCTGGAAAAAAAACAAAACTGAATAGAGTTACTGCTTCATTTACTTTGTTTAAAACGATTTTTCTGCTTTAATTTACAGTATATACAGTGGAGAGGAAAAAGTGTCTGTGTAAGCTTAGAAAAGCACTTGAGCACCACAGTATTTTTACCACCTTCACCGAATTACTGACTGCTTTCCTTTTGTTATGGTTATTTTTATGGCGTTTCTGCTTCATTAGACGGTATATACAGAGGAGAGGAGACAGGAAAGATGGGAGAGAGAGAGAGAGAGAGAGAGGGGAAGCAAATGTAAACTTGGAAAAATAAATTGTCCAAGTCAAACACAATAGCGTTTTTGTTTTTTTTCTACTACTTTAACTGCCTCACCATTCTGTTTTTTTTCAAGTCATTTCTGAGGCTCGTCTGCTTCTGACAGACAGAATAAACAGGAGAGAGAGAGAGAGAGAGGGAGAGAGAGAGGGAGGGAGAGAGAGAGAGAGGGAGAGAGAGAGAGAGAAACTTGGAAAAAGAATCGGCAAAACTCAGGCACAGTGGTTTCTCTACTCCACTTTTTTTTTTTTTTGTGTTTTATGTGGGAGAAAAATTCCTCGTTTTGGTGAAGTGTAGACAAGGCGTAAACCTCGGGACTATTTTTAGGCGTTGGCGGCACAGACTTGCGCCATCCTGCCATTTCTCCGCCTGACTCATCACCATGGCAGGAAATGAACTTCTTTGCCCAGCGGCCACAGGAGCAGATGGTTTTCCAAAATTCACCAGCCACTTCTCGCTCATTTACTAGCCAAATTGATTTTTTTTTTTTTTTAATCTGTGTTGTTGTGTTTTTTTTTTTAGAACAGAATAGGAAAAAGCCTCAGGGTGCCGAAGAGGAGCGACGAGCCAGTTGGTTACCTGGCAAAGTATCTGGTAGAGAAGACGCTGCTACCAGCCGAAACCAGGCTCTCACTGATCGATTGATTGAATTTATTATGGGTAAAAAAAATAATCAAAAAACACAAGAAATTAGACGGCAGTAAGCAGTATGGCAGCACACAATACTACATTAAACAAACAGAGCAGACATGAAAAATAGGCTAAACAAACAATTATAATAATCCAACCCTGACTGGCTGTTCTGATGTCCAGCCAAAGATTTTTAATTGGGAGAGATGCTCATCTGATTGACTTTTGACTGATAAAACTGAACTGCTTTGGTTTGTTGAGGCGCTTTTCTCCAAAGATCCTGCATATGAAAATGCATTTTTACCAGAATTTCTCATGTAGCTAAAAACCTCCAAGTTCAATCCCCTTGCTCTTGCATTATAGTCATGGACTTCTCTGATATATTCAACGTAGCCTGAAAGCTTCACCAGTTTTTTTCTGTCTGGTGGTGAAGTCTCATCCTGCTGAGCAAAAATGAGATATTTAACTGTACTCCTTGTACTACAGCGTTTCTCTTGCTGCTGTTTCTTTGCTCTCTTGTATGTTCTGTATGTGTTGCTTGTACTTTTTCAAGCTTATTGTTTGTGGGGGAAAAAGCCAAAGGTGAATTTCCATCAGCGGCGGCGGCCTGCAGGCAGCCTGCAGGAGCGGCAGGGGGGCTGCTGACATGAAGGTTGCCGGTTTGAATCTGCAGGTCGGCTGGGAAATCTGGGTCAGGAAGGTGAATGAAAACAGCCAAGTGCCCTCAAAGCAAGAAGAGGTTGATGGAGAACTCCTGTACCTGTCTGATCAGTCTATATGAAACAATGAGGCTGCAACAGAGAAGAGCGTCCCATCGCCACTAATTGAGACGTCGTAGATTCGCCGTATTTACCCAAATTTGAAGTGATGAATCCAAACTTGAGAGTGAAATCCAAACTGTCTCCTGAACAGCAGCAGAGAAATGGGACTCACCAACGTTAGATCTTTTCCTCTCTCGTCTCTTTGGTTTCTTTTCGTATACAGTAGAGCTGAACAATTACTCTAAAAAAAAGAAAATCGAAATCGCAATATGAACTTCTGCAGTTTCCAAATCTCAGAGGCTGCAGTTAATTTCTTCAGAGAGAGTTTGGTCCAAACTGGATTTGAGAACAAGGAGTTTTAGAGCTGCAGGTAATCTTTTGGTCCATGAAGCTTTCATCAGACTCAAACTCGCTGTGTGACGTTTACTGACCTCTCACTGCACAGGAATTCTGGGTATTGAAGTTCAAATTTTCCAACATTTACGAATTTGCCTAGTGCAGCTTTAAGGTGGCAATCTGCTAGATCCTTGTTTTGTTTTTGGTATTCAGTCTCCATCTTTGTCCCTCAGCCTCACTGTGGTGTTTCTGCTCTGCTCTTCCCACAGATCACCTGTCAATCAAACAGTGTGGGCGGAGCTTGGATTCTCTGTTGATGCAGTTTGAGTTTCTCTTTTCTTTGTCTGTTCAGCCATGGTGGCTATCACTGCTCATGCTAACTACCCAGTTCTTCTTCTTCTGTTGATTCCAGACAAACCGGAAACGTAAAATGCATCACTTCCTGTGTGCCAAAGGATGTTTTTTTTTTTTGCCGGGAAAGAGCTAAACAAAACACTTTAATGAAGTGGCTATAGGTCGAGTCATTGTTGTGTTATATCAGTTGATGATGGAGAGTAGGAAAATGCACGAAATATTTATAAAAATGACTTTTCATCCTCGGTCTCCACTCCTCTCTTCTTCCTCCTGACCTTCTCACTCCGGTCAGAGTCACTCTTCTTCTTCTTCTTCTGTCCCGGACTGAAACTCATCTCTTGAAGAAGCGGCTCTCTTCCTCCTGGATCACACCCCGTCTCCAGTTTCCCCCTCCTCCTCCTCCTCCTCCTCCCCCTCCTCCTCCTCCTCCACTCCGCTCCGGTACGCTCCTGTCTTGAAGTAAAAATAAAAACCCTTCTACTTCTCTCTCTCTCTCCCCTCGGCTCTTATGTTTCTTATTTCCTAGCACTTCTTCTTCTCTTACAGGATCATTCTAGGGTTACAGGAATATTATCAGGGCGCTGTGGCCTTGACCTTTGACCTCCTCACTGTTGTTTGCAATGTTTGCGATCTAGGAACTGAAGTTTATTCTACTGTTGCTCTGGATAAGAGTGTCTGCTGAATTCATTATAATGTAACAGAAGTCAGATAATGTAATAGCTTGTCATAATGCAATAAAGTCCCTGTAAATGCTATAATAGCTGTTAATGTAATAAATTGTGAGATAATATAAGGATATTTTCACACTGATATAGTATTGTTTAAAATGGTTACACTCCTTTATGATGTAATAACAATAATTGTGAGTTGATATAATAATGTATTACATTACCAGGAAAGAAAAGAATACAGTATCGGATTTTATTGCATTTTTGACTCATTTATAGGGCCATTGTGTTAGTTATCACATCATTTGGCAGTTATTACATTATCTTACATTATCAGTTGCTACATGTGTTTATTGTTGTTTGTTTGTAATGTTGTTGATGCAGGAACTGAAGCTTGTGCTGTTGCTTTAGTTGGAAGTCGCTCAGGATCAGAGCATCGGCCAAACGCCTTTACAGAAATGAAAATGCCTTTTGGATTCGTGTCTTCTCCTCCAGCATTCACTTCTGCCTTCTACCTTTTCCTGAGGTTTTCAAACCTGCGTGTTCGTGCCTTCGCTGCCCCCCCCCCACACCCCCCACCTCAGTTCCCACAGTTCCCTGCCTCACCTATTGAACCCAGCCACCAGCCCAGGAATGGAGCAGGGGGAACGGCAGGAATGTGGCTCTCACTCCGGGCCAAAACACAAAACAAGGAAGGCAGAGCCCGAACGCCCCGCCCTCCCGAGCAGCCGGAGCCGCCTCCTGATTGGCTAACCGCCGTAGGCTGACCACCGTTCCCCTGCTGCCATTGGTTGGTTTTTATTTTTCACTCCCCGCTGCTCTCCGGCCTATCAGAATGCACTCATGCTGTTACAGTACGGTGCGTGCGTGTCTCTCTGAGTGTGTGTGTGTGTGTGTGTGTCTCAGTGTGTGTGTAATCACACTGATCCTAACCGACAGCACCGTCTTGAGTCTTGCTTGGTGCGCTAACAGCATTGTGGGATAATTATTCTGTAACACAGGGCATCGCTCCATATTAGGCCTAACTAATTTCTGCATAGGCATATTAAAACTGTCGCACAGGCATTAGTTTCGCTGTGTTATTGCAGTCGTAAAAAAGCAATGTTAAAGGATATGAGCCAGGAAATATGGTTATTGTGTTGCTCCCAGTAGCCCAGTGCAGTCGGTATCAAAATCAGGCCAAAAGTAAGGCTATAGGCCGACTTTCTGCACCGCTATTATTAGAATCCACTTCATCCTACAGAGGGAAAGCAATGAGAAATATACAGTCAGTCTGCTGTATCATCTGAGGCTGGACTGGTGGAGGTTTAAATATTTATACTTTATATTCAGAGACATTTACAGCAAATGCAACAGCAGAATAAGCTTACATTCTTAAATCACCAACATAACAAGTGACCAGCAGTAAGGTCAAAGGTCAAGTGTCCTGTCAATAGATGTGAGTGTAATATTATCGGTTTGAAGCTCTCTTTTTTTTCTGTCTCGTGTGTGTGTGTGTGTGTGTGTGTGTGTTATAGAGTTGTTCAAGGTTTTGGATGTATTTCTATTCACATAAGAAATCATCTTTCCTCTTGTCAGTCTAAGGACGAGGCAGACTGTCACTAACTTAGTAGTACACTCTTTCAAAAGCATTTCAGATTGTCAACATATCCATTTATCTATATCTATATCTATATATCTATATCTATATATCTATAAATTTAAGCGAACCTGAGGAAGCAACAAGCGATACGCGCGTTTGCTTCTTTCTTAAGCCTATTTGCAAATGCTGTAAGAAAAATAAAAATGTGATGACATTTTCAGCAGAGCCTCAGTGTGCAGTTGGATCATTTCTTTATCATCTAATTTTTACCAACACACTGTAGCGCTACTTTTCAGCATGTGTTTATCGCGACAAATATTGACACGTTTTGGAAAAGTAGCATAAATGTTTGTTGTTCCAAACTAGACAAATGTCATTTTTTTAAAGCCAGGTTAAGGCGGCCTAGTGCAGTGATTCTCAACCTTTTTCATATCAAGGACCCTAATTGAGTCCACATTAGGGCCACAGACCCCCATTTGATGAGATTTTGTCTCTCTGACCCAAATCTGAGAATGTTTTTATTGTCAGATATGATTTGTCCAGAATCCCATGACTATCTGTATTGTAGGTAGAGAGAAAACAGAGAAACTATGATCAAAACAGTCATTCTTCACACTGTGTTAACATCTTGTAAATGAAATAATGGTGAAGTTTAACAATTCATCAATTTGCCGGGGACCCCCTGGAACCCCTTCAAGGACCCCTGGTGGTCCCCGGACCCCACGTTGAGAGCCACCGGCCTAGTGGTTAGAGAGAGCCGTCCTGTAATTGAAGGGTCACAGGTCGGGTCCCGGCAGCAGCTGCGTGTCGGTCGACGTGCCCTTGAGCAGGACGGCGAGCCCCCGTCTCCGTGGAGGAGAGCGTCGGCTCGACGCCCGCAGTGTAAAATGTAAATGAGAGGGAAATGATGATGAGCCAGCAGCCAAATGCTGGTGAATCTGTCTGCTTTACCAGAGCCACTTTGGCAGCCAACCAGCCGTCATTTGGAGGCCGATTATATTCTAAAAATCTGCTTGACTGGTCAAACGGTGAAAGTGTCTGCTGAGTTTTTTTGGGATATTGGGCCTGTGGAGGCTGTTCTGCAGCCAAAAGGTCGCAGGTTTGATGCCCGTTCTGCCTGATGTGTGACACCCGAGTGCCTTTCAGCAAGACACTGAAATCCCCACCAGTCTCTCTGGATAGGAGTGTCAGCTCAGTGCCTGGAAAGTGAAAGATGAATGTGAAAATATGTGCATGCATTTTGGAGCAAAAAAAAAGAATTGCAGCCTGAAATTCATCAGTCGGTATTTCAGAAACCAAGATGATAAAAACAGAACTATTTTGTAAGCAGATGCCTTAAAGGTGTAGTGTTTTAAAAATCAGTATATCATTGTCAAATAGATTGTAATACCTTCATTTAATTACTATAAACAAATGAGTCCATGCCGGAGCTGATTGTTCTCCTCTATCTCACTCCAGTAGTATTGTTAGTTCTAGTGTTTCTCCACATTAAGACTACATTTCCCATCAGCCCCGTTGCTTCCTGCCCCCCTCCTCCCCCTCCCCTGAAGAGGATCAACATGTTGGAAGTGATTTCTCCATCTTCCTTTCCCTCCTTCCACCATCTGCTGCCAGAAACTCTTTCAGCTTTAGCTCCGTTTGCTCTGGAAGAACAGAACCTCTTCCTGTTTTGTGCCGTAAAGCGATCCAGCAGATTTCCCTCCAGATCCACCAGGTGGAGAAACTATGGAGGATGCAGAGTAGAGGCTGATAGAGGCTGACAGGCTGACCGCTGATGCTCTGGTTTGTTTACGGGAATTATACTAATGTCTCATAATTAATATGATAATGATTTACAGATATTAAAATGCAACATGTGAGCCTTACTTTAATGCCAGAAAGCAGGTTGTCAGAGTGGGCAGCAATTCAACGTATTTATTTATTTATTTTGCAAATGTCGCCAGTTTTATTCTGGAAATCGACTGTTTGAATGTGGCGCGGCGGTCCGGCTCGCTCGGCCCCAGACTGCTGCCTCACCCAGCGCTGCAATCTGCGAGCTGCTGCCAGATTTCTTTCTTTCTTCCTTTTCTTTTCTTTTCATTTTTTTTTTTTTTTTGGGGGGGGGGAAGGAGGAGGAGGTGGGGTTATTTGGTTGGAGCCAGGCTAATCCATTCATCTGCATCTTATTTGAATTTCCTGCTTGCATAATTCCTCGGTTAATGGGGAACTGCTCGGCACGGCCACAGCTGTTTTGCCTTTCCTGCCTGGCAAGAGTGCCGCTCCGCCGAAAAGAGAGAGAGAGAGAGAGAGGGAGAGAGAGAGAGGGAGAGAGAGAGAGAGAGAGAGAGGGAAAAGAAAAAATGTGCAAGTCATGTGGTGCAAAAATACAGTACAAACAATGTGTGGTCCCCTAAGGATAGAGCAGAAGGAGGAGGAGGAGGCGGAGGAATGGAGTCCCCCCCTTTTCCCTCTCTGCGTGTATATACACACACACACACGCACACACACACACACACACCAGCACCACACCCCCTTCACCAAAGCCAAAATGAGCATGTGCGGTGATAGTGATGAGTCTCTCTCTCTCCCCCTCTCCCTCGCTCGCCCCCCCCCCCCTCCCTCCCCTGTCTCCTCGGCTCTGCCACGCTGGTCCTAATTGGCTGGTAACAGGCTTGGGCAGTACCATGTTGCAACAGGCAGACTTAAGCAGGGCATTAGGCTGTTTACGCATTCATAGCCCTATTAGAGACTGTTTGTTAGCTCATTAGGAAACTTAAGCTGGAGTTTGAGCGTTGCCACGGCCGCTTCCATCGCCAACAACAGTAAAACCTACAGGAATTCGTGTCGCTGACGTTGGCGTGTTGACATGTTGGAGGGGCTCCCGCTGCAAACTGACACACATGCTGCAGCAACAACAGGGCTGACACTGCACTCAAAAAAAATCAGACAAAGTCTTAAATAATCTCAGGTTTAATTAGAACTATTACAGCGTCTTTCAGTTCCTGGAGGTCTTAATCTAAGTGGACAAAGAAACCTGTTAATCCAGAACAGGGTCAGTAGTCCAATCTGCATCCTACCTGCTTTACTGAACAGAGCAGGACTTCATGTTCCTTAGTGGTTAATTTCCCGTTGTACGTTTTCTTGTTCTGCCCATTTATAGTTTCACAACTTTCATTTGCTACGATCCATCAGAATCAGGCTGGTTTTGCCTGCTTTGTTGCTTTGTTTTGGTTGTGAAATCAGTGTCATTCAGTTCCATGTAGCATTAAAAAGTCTTAAATTTGACTTTCTGACACCTGTAGTCACGCGTCAATACGATCAATACGATCAATATGATCATTAGTCTCAATGATTTTGAGGAGCAAACCTGCTTTAATGCAAGGCATCGGTTTAGTGCTGAAACTATTAGTCGATGAATTGATCGAATACTAATCGATTACATTTTTGATAATCGATCAATCATTCTAGTAGTTTATCAATTGAAAATACCGTCAAGTGAAATTTGCCGGTTCCAGCTTCACAAACGTTAAGATTTGCTGCTTTTCTCCGTTTCATCTCGTTATGAAAAGAATATTTTGGGTTTTTTCTGTCTGCTGGTGAGACTGAGGAAGACGTGAAGAATCACTCTGGGCTCTGGGAACTGGTGATGGACATTTGTCATTATTTTTGACATTTTATAGACTAAATAATTAATCGATTCATCTAAATAATAATTAGCCCTACATCAGTTTAACTATTTTTAACCACAGTGGACATTTCTGAATGAAATTAAATGTTTCAACATTGCCATTATGCCAATATTCTCAGATTATTAGTTGTGGAGCCCAACATCATGAAGTGTGATCGTCCTGACGCTCGGTACAGAGGGATGAAGCTCACGGGACTGATGGGCTTTTTAATATTAATTAGGAAAATTAAATCTGGAATCTCTGCATTGTCAGGATCTTAGATAAACAGATTGTACTGTACACTGTGTGTGTGTGACGTGTGTTCAGCCCCAATACAATCACATCTTATTACATGCTTTTTATATCCTGTGTGTGTGTGTGTGTGTGTGTGTGTGTCATGTGTGTGAACTTGACTTTTCCATGTCAGTCATTGCTGCTGTGTCTTTTCGTCTGTTTTTATTACTTTTTCTTTCTTTTTTTTTCCTTATTTATTTGTCTCGTTCCGTTATTAGCTTGGTTGGGCGCCGGTCATCCGAACATATTGAGTCCTCACCAGAAGAGGATTTCTTGGATCCGATATCAGTAATTTTCTGGTGTTTTTTGGAAATTAAATAAGTTTTAAATTCCATCATCCAACCCTTAAAGAAAAAAATAATTCTGGCAGTCACCATTGAACCCTCACCTGCTTAGTAGTGACAGGACGATATATCGAAATTCAATATATCGCAATACAAAAATGAACATGAATGGTGATATCAGCTCCATGTTATTCTGCTGTAGTAATCACTAATGAGACTCTTGACCATCACAGTTTCACAAGCTCTCCATCCAAATTATATTATTTGCACTTTGTAATGACGTTTTTTAAATTGTTGTTTATATTCTAGCAGCCAATGGCATCACTGGAAAGATTTGTGTCTCAGAAATAAACAGAAGTCAGATTTTGTTGTCATGGAACCTTAATTTATCACATCGTATCGTGGTTTTATCGAATCCTGAACCTCATATCAAGTATCCAATCGTATCGTGAGAGAAGCAGATCGCCCCTCCTCCTTGGTGTCCAGCAACAGACGTGTGGTTTCACTGGGCGTCTCCCAGGTGTGTGTGTGTGTGTGTGTGTGTGTGTGGAGATATGAAGCAGGACGGAGCGGGTAAAAAGAGCGAGGAGCTCGGTCGACGCTCCCTGAATAAATAAAGGTTAAAGCAGCGGCTCACGGGACGAAGCCTCATTAACCTTTTCTGCAGCTGGAGACTGGAGTGTGTTCTGCTCAGGACTTCAGACTGAACACACACACACACACACACACACACACAGTTCAAATCTTCAGCTGCATCTACATCTCTGCACCATCTCACACAAATTACTCCTCTAAATGGGATGCTGTGATCATACATGTAGGATTTAAGGCATTCAGCTGCCGTTTTGATATAAAAATACAAGAAAATTAACATTTTGTCAGTTATTTGGCTTGTATTGTTATATTTGTCAGCATGTTAGATTAATGACAAAAAGCAAATTATTGTTGAAATCTCGCACAAAATGAGATTGAAACAAATTCGGGAATGTTATTTAAAAATTACACTTTCATCATACTTTATATCACCATGCCGTTATTTCTTTTGTCCGTATCGCCCAGTCCTGCCAGTTGATTGGTTAAATAAAGGTTGAAAAACTCAGATAGACAGACAAGGAGGAAGACAGACAGACAGTCAGACCTCCTCCTCTCCCTCCTCACCACCATCACTTAAGGAAAAAAAAAAAAAACCCACAAAGCTAATTAATTAGGGCCTACCGGCTCATTTGCATGTTTTGTAAGCACTAATTAAGATATGCAAAATATCCAGATGAGTGCCGGAGCCTAAATATATTTTAAGTGACTCATCGACGCAGAGGTATGGACAGGAAAATAGACTGAGGCCGCTGCAGCAGGCTGGAGCCGCCGCCGCCGCCGCCGCCGCCGCCGCCGCCGCCGCCGCCGCCGCCGCCGCCGCCGCCGCCGCAGGACCGCTTTCCCCCGGCAGAGCGGGAACGCGCAGGAATCTGTCTCTGTGACTTATCGGCGAGTAAAATATTAATACGGCACATACTGATGATGCGGTACAGGGACGACCGCACCTCACATGTGATGCAAACGCACTGCAACACCTGCAATACACAGCAGACTATACGTACGACTCTACATATAGACCGTGGACTCCGGAGCTGAGGAGAGGATTCCTGCTGAACTCCTCCTGCTCCTGCACTGGGAATGTGAAAGTCTCCCAGCTGTAAGGAAACAAAATGTGAATTGAATTGGAATTAATTGAATTCCATTAAATTCCATGAAATTCCACTTCTAAGAGAGTTTGTCTCGAGTCGCTAAACATTATGAATCAAATAAAAGACAGTTCAACAAATCAAGCACATTCATTCATAATGTATGGATTACCATTACATGTTCTGCATCAAACACCAGCTGAAAGGAACCTTTAACGCTTTATGATATTCAGTATTGATAATATATAACACTATGTGGAATCTCAGATATGTGGGAAGAAAAACCCCCCCCAAAAAAACATGAAATTTCACAGAATTTCATTGAGTTAAATTAATTCCAATTCTGTCTCCTGTAGGTTTTTCAAATACCAGTTCCTCAGTTGAATTGGAATCGATGAGTTCATTCATGAATTGACCCCAACACTGATAGACTGTGTACTTTGACTGGTGAAAATGTTCAACTGACTTACATTCGTTGTTTTTACCCTTTAATCATAACCATGACCCTAACTCTAACCCCTTAATCTGAAAAATAAAGCAAAATAACATGATTTTCTCTTGCGAAGACCAGTAAATAATACCAATAATGTCTTTGTAACTTGTTTTTCGGTAATAGTACTGAAGTTATGATGACCTCAGGGTGTCACACACACACACACACACACACACACACACACACACACACTCAGTCCCAGAGCAGCGCTGGTTAGTATCAGGTTGATGATGGATGGAGGATGAGGTCACTCCTGAGGGGGATCCAGACTCTCTGGAAAAGACCTGTTGTTTGTTCTCTCTCTTTGTCTCTCTCTCTCTCTCTCTCTCTCTCTCTCTCTCTCTCTCTCTCTCTCTCTCTCTCTCTCTCTCTCTCTGTGTGTCTCTATCAGTCTTTTCCATCTCCCTTTCTCTCTCGTTACTGTACACTGATGATCTCATCCACTCATGCAGCCTCTTACAGGCTTGGTAACCCCCCCACACCTCCTACACACACACACACACACACACACACACACACACACACACACACACACACACACACATATCCTGGTGGTGATTCCCTCTTAAAAGAAAGGTTCAAACTGTGTAGAAGCCAGTCATATGGATCAGTAACTGAGCCTCATCTCATGATGTTCTGTTGGCCTTATTCACACGGCGGCCATGTTTGATTTACATCTGACTCAGGGAGGGAAACACCAGGCAGAAGATTGTGAAACAAACAGCAAATGCAAGAGGTTTCAACTAGACAATAATAAATGGCAAAAATGTCCTTTGATATAATTGAGAGATGAGCAGAGCTGGAGGCAGAATTACCCAAGTGGTTCAACTATCCATAATGTTAGCTAATGCTAGCAGTCGACCACTTATAATATGTTGTATATATGCATTGTGGGAAAATAATGTGATGTTAATCTGTTGTTTCCTGTTCATAACCGGGCTGTGATCTCCATCCTGTCCAGTTAATACACTTTGTTCAACACTTACTATGTTTACAGTATTTTCTTCTCTTTTCTGATGTTTCTACATGTTTATGTTTCTGTGTCAGTTCTGTGTGTTTTGTGTTGTAATGTTTTTGTCTATTAATAAATAAAAATATGATATGAAAAGATGTATGCAGATGGAAATAATGGCAAATTCAAGTTGTTGAGACAAAAGTAAACGGCAAAATTTACCTTTGATATTGTCGACAGGTGAGCAGAGCTGGAGGCAGAAGTGGCTCAACTATCCATAACGTTAGCTAATGTTAGCAGTCAACCACTTTTATGTGGTAATATTGTATTTATCTCCAAACAGACTACATCTAATTCTTATTAAATGACAGTATTTACAGTCCTTATCTTTAGTATTAGCAGTATCCAAACATTATGCTTCATATCCTTAGTGGGGCTTCTTTGACAGGCAAATGGTGCATGCTAGCTGTCTGCTAGCTAATGCTACATGATGGAAACAAAGACAGACTCAACTAGTCTGGACAAAAAAAAAAAGAATAAAATATACACTGAAATTACAGTATCTCTATTGCTGAGATGAATAGAGCTGGAAACCAAATTACCCAGTAAGGTTTGAATCAAAGGCTACAAGATAAGAGAGCTCACACCATTGGTTTCACTATCTGTAATGTTAGCTAATTTAGCAGCCAGCTACTTCATGTCGTTAATGATATTTATCTCCAAACTTAATGATATTTATCTCCAAACCAACCCGATGTAATTCTTATTAACCGGCAGCATTTACAGCCCTGATCTTTAGTATCAGGACTGTGCTAACAAAGGCTACAGATAAGACCTGCCAGCAGTGCTTCAGCTGTCCGTAACGTTAGCTAATGAAGCTAGTCAGCTGCTTCATGATGTTAATGTTGTTTTTATCTCCAAACCAACACGGCCTACCTGAGCAGACTGCAGCCTATAAGCAGTTTTGACAGTATCAGTTATCAGCTAGCATAACCTATTTGATTGTCAAAGAAACCCCAGTAAAGATATGAAGCATAATGTTTGGATACTGCTAATACTAAAGATAAAGACTGTAAATACTGTCATTTAATAAGAATTAGATGTAGTCTGTTTGGAGATAAATACAATATTACCAACATAAAAGTGGTTGACTGCTAACATTAGCTAACGTTATGGATAGTTGAACCACTTGGTAATTTTTTGCCGTTTACTTTTGTCTCAGCGACTTGAATTTGCCATTATTTCCATCTGCCTACATCTTTTCATAACATCAGATTTTTTTTTTTATTAATAGACAAAAACAACATTACAACACAAAACACACAGAACTGACACAGAAACATAAACATGTAGAAACATCAGAAAAGAGAAGACAAATACTGTAAACATAGTAAGTGTTGAACAAAGTGTATTAACTGGACAGGATGGAGATCACAGCCCGGTTATGAACAGGAAACAACAGATTAACATCACATTATTTTCCCACAATGCATAGAGAGCGTTATGGATTGAAACCCTTCAGTTTTGTTTTGTTGTTTTTTTAATTTTAGAGTAATATTTTGATAGACTGTTGATTTACACCGCCACAGAAACCAGACTGACTGATGCTGACTGCAGTTTACTGTCGAGGTCGAGCGTCCTTCAACTGAGCAGTAAATATATTCCACCAGAGTGAGATATGGCTGAGAGGTCAGAGGTCAGAGAATGAATGGAATTTAATAAAGACTGAACACACACTAGTCTAACACAAAGGTGTGTGTGTGTGTGTGTGTGTGTGTGTGTGTGTGTGTGGGCGTGCATGCCCTATGAGTATAAGTCAATAGAGTGTCCATTCAAATACAAGTATGTATGTGTTTGGCAGTGAATGTGTGATGCTAGGTGTGTGTGTGTGTGTGTTTAGTATAATAGTATGGCAGGTTGCCCAGTCACCATCCTCTACCCGGTCCAACCCTCTCCCACTGGATCACTAGTGGTTCAGTGGTTCACACACACACACACATGCACACACACACACACACACACACACACACACACACACACACAGACTGGCAAATGCACAGGCAGGCAAACACAATACACAGTACAATACGTAGTACACTAAAACATGCATGCACAAGTAATGCATACACACGTGTACACACACACACTAGAGCAGCACACACACACACACACACACACATATATCAACAATTATTGGATTTCAACAAGTCACTGTTAAATGATGATGATTGGCTTTGATAAGTGAAGCACTATAGGTCTCTCTCTCTCTCTCTCTCCTCTCTTTCTCCTCTCCCTTTCTCTCACTCTCTCTCACACACACACACACACACACACACACACACACACACTCTCACTCATTTCCCAGGTGGTGTATGTCATTCAAACAACCTTCCCAAATTCTGCTCTCTCCCTCTCTCTCTCTCTCTCTTTCTCTCTCTCTGTCTCTCTCTCTCTCTCTCGCTCTCCCTCCTTCTCTTTTTTGGCACGTGTTGCCACGGTAACAACCTCCTCTTTTTGGGCCAAGTCGTAGTAGAGCAGTTTTTAAGGCCCATACTGGGTTCCTCTGCCCCTTCCATCAACACACACACACACACACACACACACCGACACACACACACACACACACACACATGCTGCTTCACACACCATCATCCACACCCCCACCTACTCTGTCTGCATCTGTTTCTCCAATACACACACACTGTCCCTCTCACACACACTGTCACACACCCTCACACCTGCTGTCACACACACACACACACACACACACGTACAGTAGACCCACGCTATCTTCTATCTCGCTATCTTTGTTTATCTCTCACACCCACCCCCACACACACACTATCACACACACACACACCTACTCACTGTATCTGTCATACACACACGCAAATCTCTCTCACACACTCTCTGTATATACCTTTACCTCTCTTATACACACACACACACTGTCACACACACACACACACACACACACACACTGTCACACACACACACACGCATGCACGCACACGCCACTCCGTCACTGACATTCTTGCCTGGTTTCAGATTCCACAGGAGATTACCCAGAGTGCCGCTGGCCCGGAGATCATCCAGGAGGGAGCGAGAGAGAGAGGGAAGGAACGACAGAGCGAGGAGAACGGACAGTGATTGGAGGAGGAGGAGGAGGTGGAGCCTGAAGAGCCCCGCCCCCTCTGGAGAAGCCCCTCCCCACTGAGGAAGTGCAGTGAGTACCAGCTTTTGTCTTCTACCCTCTGTCTCCAAAAGATAATGAAATCGCAACACTCAATACTGCAATTTCCTATTTTTTCGTAATATTTTCATATAAATAAATGTCCGCCGTCATCAACTGGTATTGCACAACAGTGATTCAACCTATATCCAGTTCATGAAAGCTTTATAATTTGCCGTTGAAAACTCTGTGTTGGGTAGTAGGGTTGGGTGTAGCCTACTGTATTTATTACTTTCTTTGTCTTTATTTATTACAATATCACTTTATTAGTCACAGTTGTTGGGTCCCAATACATTTATATGGAAGTCAGTTGGAAGGCTTCAGTAGTCTCACCTTCATACCTCACACTGTTCGTTGTATTTTGAGGGGAAAGATGAGAAAACTTGAATCGGCGTGTACATGATATTTAGTGCCTTTGTTTTCTCCGTCACCCTCTGTCACCACAGTGGGTTTGTACTAATACACTGTCCTTTATCGGGAGGTAAAGCGGGAGGCTAGCTTGTCGTCATATCTGGTATAAGTAACATCAGTCATGCAAAGCACAGATCCCTATAAAGGCTTTGGAGTTGCGTCACAAATCTTCTTGCAACCATGTCTGGTGCCATCTTGGAGGTTCAGTGGAGAATCATCTGTGATATTTAACAAGCAGCTGGAAACAGAGAGCAGCTGAGTCAGCTTGTTGTGGTGTGGCTGTAGATCCATTCAGTAACGTTCTCAGTAAAAGTGAATAGTGTGATAAGGTGGATTTGGTTACTGTGACACAGTAAACTGTCTTGTCTTTAGCCCTAGTCTCTACTCCAAAACACTCTGAGTTGTAGCTTGAGAAGAGTCAGCTCAGTTAACCTGAACAACACAGACACAACAGTTGGCTTTTGTTAGGCTTTTACATGATCTAAACACAAAATCAGATTTATCAGTGGTGAAATGATCATCTCCCAGTCAATAACAGCACAGAAATGTATAATGTCTGTTCAGGTCTGTTGAAACAACCAGGTTCTAAGTTTAGAAACCCCGTCAGCTGTTCCCCAGGAGCTGTGGACCAATATGGCCGCCAGAGGGTGTCGTCACCTGGAAGCCCTGTATCGACATGACATCTGGTATATCATTAGCCATGATAGCGCAGATCCCCTCAGACATTACAGCTGGTATTGTAGCATTAGCCGTGCTAATGCAGATCCCTATAGACGCTGCATCTGCTGCACGCAGCACAGACCTGCAGACGGTGCGGCGGTGGGTGTGGCGTCAGCAAACAGCAGAATAAATCAACTTCAAATCCACCAGGCTGTGCTTCATTTACAGTCAAAACATGTAGGTCAGTTTTAAATATTTTAGAGGAAAAAAAACATTTGCATAATAGTTTGGTTCATGATACTGACAGGAAAAAAAATCAGAGGTAAACTGTTTACCTTCATTAGCACTGTTTTTTTTACCGTTTGGTTTGAGTCTGCATTGATTAGCCAGCTAGCTGAAGAACGCCTGTACATGAAATTAACAGAAACAAGTTTCAGACCTTAAAGCCCACGCCAGACCTCGGCACAGCAGGGATAAACAGAGGGAGATGAGGCGTTGTTGGTGTTATATATTTTTCTTATTGAGGCCAGGAGAGCGTCTCGTGTCCGCCAGCACTCCGTTACTGTAAATAATCGTCATCAGAATCGCTTTAATTGCCAAGTACAATAAACGTAAGGGATTTTGGCTCGGTGACTGCGACTTAAATAGTAGCACAGTGCATCTAACATATGGTGCAACGACAAGACGGGCTGACATACAGTGCAGAAGAACAGTGTGAGACAGTAGAGGAGACGTATTGATCTGCATGGATATAATTAGCAGAGGTGGGGACTCAAGTTACAGTTTTAATTGCTTGAGACTTGACTTGGGTTCTGGTGACTTGGGACTTGACTCTGACTTGTACTTTGATGACTTGAAAAGGTTTCTAAAATCTTGACTTGAGATCTTGTGTTTGTGTAAATGACTCAGATTGAAAGTGATGAGATTTGTTCCAGCGGACGACTGAATTTAAATTCTGTTTTCTGAATTTGTATGGAATGATTGAATTTATTGAAGTTGAAACTGATTATAGAAATCAAACTCATGATGCTCTTACCAAGTTTTTATCCTATTAAAACCATATTGCATTGAAAAGTCCTAGATATTTAGTTTTCTTTAAGATATTAAATTGATACTGGACTCTTGATTTGTTCTGACTTGACTTGCTGTTCTACATTTAGACTTGAGACTTGACATTAATGACTTGGACTTGACTTGGGACTCGAGCAAAGTTGACTTGGTCACATCTTCAATCACCATATACATTCACATATCATGACACAGTGCGGTTGCAGCTGTAGAGAGGAGAAGGCAAGCGATCATTCACAAATCTCGAGTTTGATTTGGGAAAACGAAACAGTTCTTAATGTTTTATAGACAGAAGAACGGAGGAGTGAAGGATGTAAAGGCATCTCAGTCTAAATCCCACAGATTGGTTTAGAGAAACCCCAGTGGGTGGCGATGAGTCAGTGTTGGATCAGAGGAAGTTTCTGATCAGGTGACTCAGAGGAGAGAAGATCCATGAGGAGAAACACCGGAGATCCTCACTGGAGGTCCAGGATGTGGAGGAGAGAGAGGAGAGGGGGAGAGGAAGCGACTGGGGGAAGAAAGAGAGAGAGAGAGAGGGTGGGAAAGGGGGAGGGATATTCAAGTCAGCTCAATTTTACTTGTAGAGCACATTTTGTACAATGATGCTTTACAGACACAATTAAAAAACATCAGAGATATAGAAAGGTGTGTGTATGAAAAGTATGAAATAATAGAATACAGATAGAAGTACAGAGGTGTGAATGAGTCACCTTCGCTCAAGTCCCAAGTCAGTATCAAGTCTTGAGGCACAAGTCTCAAGTCGAGTCTCAAGTCTAAATGTAGAACAGCAAGTCAAGTCAGAACAAATCAAGAGTCCAGTATCAATTTAATATCTTAAAGAAAACTAAATATCTCGGACTTTTCAATGCAATATGGTTTTAATAGGATAAAAACTTGGTGAGAGCATCATGAGTTTGATTTCTATAATCAGTTTCAACTTCAATAAATTCAATCATTCCATACAAATTCAGAAAACAGAATTTAAATTCAGTCGTCCGCTGGAACAAATCTCATCACTTTCAATCTAAGTCATTTACACAAACACAAGATCTCAAGTCAAGACTTTAGAAACCTTTTCAAGTCATCAAAGTACAAGTCAGAGTCAAGTCCCAAGTCACCAGAACCCAAGTCAAGTCAAGTCTCAAGTCTTCTCTTCATCTTTTCCTCTCTGGTCTCTTTGGTATAAAGCATCACAGACCTGAGCTGCTGTGTGGCGTTCACTGACCTCACTGCACAGGATTTCTGGGTAGTGAAGATCAAATTTTACAAACCGTTACCTCTCGCTGCCATTTGGAGTCGCCAGCATGCGACATTGCCCAGTGCGGCTTTAATCAAGCTTAATCAAATGCAGCAGTACAATGGTGTGTTTTTAATTTTCTCTTAAAACATCAGATAGGATGTGAGGGGAGGGAGAGGGAAAGAGGGAAAAGGAGGAAGGAAGAAAGACGGAGAGATAGTGTCAGTCAGTCTTGACATTTTTGCGAAATTTAAGGACTTTAAAAAGTATGTCATAAATCCACTCATTAGACTGCATTGAAAGGTTTCTTTGTCCACTCTTAGATTAATACAGAACAGCGTTTGTACAATATGTAAAACGTGTATTTTTTTGTTTTTTGTCACCGTACTCTGCTTTACTAAACACAGTTGGGCTTCATGCCCCATAACAGTTAATGTCCTGTTTTCTTATTCTGCCCATGTATACTTTGGGAACTTCCATTAGCTTTGTTCAGTCAGAAAAAGACAGTTTTTTTTCCCCCAGCTTTGTTTCATTTTGCTTTTTAACTCGGTCTTAAAAAGAGAAAGAGAGAGAGAGAGAGAGAGGAGGGTTGAGGATGTTGAGAAAAGAGGGAAAGTACAGAGAGAGGGAGAAGAAAGTGAAAGAGTGGAGCAACCCGTAATGTAATAACTGCCCATGTTGTAACGGCTGTTCATAATGGAAGAAAGAAAAATAGAGCGACATTGTCATAGTGTAGTCACAGGAAACAGAGAGAGAGAGAGAGATGGAGAGAGAGAGATGGAAGAGGACGAGTGTTTAACACCAGAGAGGCTGGTGGATTTCGGCCAACACACCTCCGTACAGAAAGTGGGTCCGGGAAAAGTCACAGAGGGACATTTCAAAAGACGTGACATTTTATTTCCGAAATTCAAAACAGCCGTCAATTGTCCGCCAGATTGGCCTTTCTAGTGTTAAAAGATGCAGAGAGGAAGGACGTATGGTGAGGCGGAGGAAGAGGAAGAGGCAAGGAGAAAGAGGGGGGAAAAGGAACGGAAGAAAGAGGACGGATGGAAAAAAAGATGTACTCAAAACTGTATATACAGTGAGAAAGATGGATGGATGGATGAAGGGAAGGAGGGAATTTGCGTGGGACTGAGGTTTCTGAGTCAGGTAGATGTGTGTGTGTGTGTGTGTGTGTGTGTGTGTGTGTGTGTGTGTGTGTGTGTGTGTGTGTGTGTGTAGCGGCTGGCGGTGTGCCTGGGGAACAATGTAGATTCTCCTCAGCTGGAACCAACATGCTCAGTTCACCAAGTTCACTGTCATGCAAAACAGTTTAAACATGGCAGCTCACGCCGCCTCTGGTCCCGCCGGGCAGGAAACTAAACCGACTCCCGAGTCCAGCGGCCACAGCGGCCGGCTCTGTCTTAAAAGTTTGTCTAGTTTGGGACAACACACATTTGGGTTACTATTCAACACAACTTGTGCCAGAAGAGGCTTTGCAATTGCGTCACAAATCTCTCAGCAACCACATCTGGTGCCGTCATGGAGGTCCAGAGGAGAACTGGCTGTACGCTAATAAAGTCTAAATCTCTAACAAGCAGCTAGAAACAGAGAGCTAGCTGATGCAGCTTGTTGTGGTGTGGCTGTAGATCCATTCAGTAACGTTCTCAGTAAAAGTGAATAGTGTGATAAGGTGGATTTGGTTACTGTGACACAGTAAACTGTCTTGTCTTTAGCCCTAGTCTCTACTCCAAAACACTCTGAGTTGTAGCTTGTGAAGAGTCAGCTCAGTTAACCTGAACAAACTGTTAGCTAGCTAACTAGCCGGCAAACACACTGATGTTAAAGGTCCCATATCATGTAAAGCAGGACTCCCCTTGCCTCTGTGATGATAAAGGAGTTGGATGTGTATCTAAACATGGTGAAAGTATCAAAACTAAATCCACACAATCCATATTAGAAAAGCGAGCCTCTAAACGAGCCGTTTGGACTTCCGTAACTTTGTGGCGTCACAAAGGTTCGCTCATTATCATTTCTGTAAGAAATAATAGACTAACAAAGTGTTTTTTTCAAAGCGGTCGAGCGGTCGTCATTGTTTATTACCGGAGAGTAGGGTTGGGTACCGTTCACATTTGAACCGATACCGGTACCGGTACTGGTACCTGGAATTCGGTACCGGTACCCAACGGTACCTTTTTTCGGTACTTTACTCTCTCTGTAATAACAAAAATGTAATTTCAGTTTAACAACAACTTATCCAACTAGCTAATTAATTACCTGAACATGTCGATGAAGTTGTCGATGCCTCACTTAAAGTTTCGTCGTCCATGGAGGGTTCAACTTCTTCACCGCTGGCTGCAGGCGTGATGCTAACGTTAGCTGTGGCTGCTGCGGGGGATTTGGCTTTCAGGCTATCAAATACGGTACACTCTTCAGCTTTTAGAAATATTTTGTTTGACCAGGTGTTTCCTCAGGTTAGACGTGTTGCCATGGCGAAGCTTTGCATTTCGCATCACAAATATTGCAACGAGCGTTGTCTGTGTCAAGTTTTGAAAAGTGTAACCACACCCATTGCCCTGACTGTGTTGAACAAGCTGCAGGGGTGACGTAATCTCACTCTCGTAGTCTCGCTGTCTCTCTTTCTCTCTACTCTCTCACCCAGATGCGCTCTCAGGTACCGAAATTTTGCACCGATTGATTTTACGTGAATCGGTACTCGGTAGTACCGACGTAATTCGGTCAGTACCCTTAAAAGTACAGAGTTCGGTACCCAACCCTACCGGAGAGTTTTCCCTACCTGTAGCCGCCGGGCCGCGGTGTCTCACGTTTCACTCTTGAAACGGTTAGCCAATCAGAACAGAGGGGTCGTTAATATTAATGAGCCTTAAAGACACGGCGACAGAAACAGCCTGTTCTTGGTAAGGCTCAGAGAGATGCTGGAAAATGAATTGAGAGTGTTTTTGGATTGAGAGTGTTTTTGGTAAAAATGGATTGAGAGTGTTTTTGGTTCATGACACCACACACACAGCTTTGAATGGACCTCAAGACACAAAATAAAACACTGGGAAGTGGAGAATATGAGACCTTTACAGGGGGTTCCCCAAGCGCCGGCTGCCGGCTATTTAGCCGTCTACCCACCTCTGTCTGGCCGGCTACTTTTATAACTGAATGTCACTAAGGCTACGTACACACTGACAGAATTTGGTAGTGACAACCGAATTGAGTGAATGTGCATATGTATGGTGTGTATGGTACACACTGGAGCAGACCGGCCATTTCTGGAGTTGGGGGGTCTAAAGAGGCTATTGACTGAACAACGTCATGTTAATCTGCGCCAGCCATTCTGGTCCTTGATTTTGACGTTGCCACCCAAATTTAACCAATCCTGACAAGTCCCACTTGCACACTGACTCCGTTCTGCCAATATTCGAAATATAAATGGGAGAAGTAAAGGGAGGAACAGAAGGAGGAGGAACAGGGAAAGATCACTGGGCTTCTGTTTTCGGAGGGTTTGTTAAAGCCCCAGTATGCAGGTGTTGTGATCATGTAAAATTGGAGCATTTCCTCTTTATTTAAACTGATTTATGTTTCCATAATTATTGGATCTCAGTTCTGTGAGTGCAGTAGTACTCAGGAGAGAGATCCAATATTGCTCTGAGAAGACTAAAATATGAACATTGTTCTTATATTTATTACTATTCGTTATAATATTTTTGTTTTAGCCTACTTATTTCCTACAATTAAAAATTGCATTTCTGCACTGACTCAAGAAAGTACATTAAACATTCACAATTAATAAAGATTATCCGTTTATTTTTCAATTGAGCATTGAGCCTTTAATAGAAATGTTTATTCATGTTATTTTAATTGTCATGCTTTCATAAACAAATTTAAGGTTTGGTAAAAAGTGACATCACCGGAAAAATGTATCTTGCCGCCACAAACGTCCCTTAGCCGGGTACTTTTCCCATCTGGCTGGCTACTCAAAAATTTGGGGAACCTCCTGCCTTTAATGTGAACATGCTAACGCTAGCTGCTGCTAGCTACGTTAGCTAGTGTGCTAATCAGATGTGTTAACAACAAGACAGTGATGTTAGCTGACCAGATACTATGGTTAGCTAGCTAACAAGCTGGCATTATCTAAACACTAAATCAATTAATAGCAAAACGTTTGGTTCCAAGTCAAAAACAGCACAGAAATTATGTCTTTTTAAATCTGTTGAGATGGACAAGTTGTGCGTTTAGAGCCCCAATCCTGCTGTTCACGCAACTTTTACCCAAGAACTTGGGACCTCCAATATGGCCGCCAGAGGTTGCGTTACAACATTGTCTTGTGTCAACATGTGTCACTGTTTACGTGTGTTGTATTGAAAAGCAACACCAGTGTGTGCCGTCCCATATATTTTTCTTTTTTAAAAGTGCATTTCTAAACTCTTCAGCCACTCTCACCATTTTACTAGTGTCTGAGATATTCAGACTGCAGCTCCACCACTAAATCATAGTCGGTCGCCTGTCAAAGGACCTGCTGCAGGAGACAACCTGACAGCCACAGACAGACTCTACCAAGGTTTGGCTGTTGTCCAATAGGCTTTTTCACTGTTTCACTGGACTCCAGCCAGCCAGCTCCTTTCGGTGTATTTTTATGGCATATCTGCTTTTTTTTTTTTGGATGGTTCCTGTGAAGCTCAAAGGGTGGAGCATGATGCTAACACTGCCGAGGTTTCACGAGGGTCACCCATGCTAAAAAACATACGCATTGAAAGGCACTGTAAAGCACCACAGATAAAAGCATCCACCAAACGGCACCTTGTTAGGTTGCAGAAAACACACTGCAGCTGCAATTCTCCTTCCTTCTTCCTCGTCAGTTATATGTTGAATGAGTTGAAACCTGATTAAAAAACCTGCTGTATAAGTTTAGACATACATGGGCGTTTAAGGGAAGATTATCAGCAACAGTGATATACAGTATGATGTAAGGCTAAAATGACGATTACTGTAATTTCGCTAGCTATTGTGAACATGATTAGTATATAGATATGGTTGAAAGCAATATCACAGTAATCATAAGGATTTTTTTCGATATATATCTCGATATGACTCACGTATACAAAATCATTCGTCCCATTGAACCGAATGGTAACGTTAGGTGTGATGTCAAACAAAACTGAAATTTTCAAATAATATTCCTTAACATTTTTAATTTTGTCAGTTTTTAAATAAAATGTGCTTGTTCTCATCAGTTCAAACAGCAGAATTGTTTGTCACGATATCCTAAAATCACCATATCATCGCCATATAATCCCACTGAAAGACTAATATTAATAATATCAAGAATACTGAATTATCGCCCTAATTAGTAGTCTTAATTTGAAAAAGCAAAGTATTTCACTGCACTTTTTGGGTCTCATATACCAGCATTTTGACTGTTTCTGACTGAAATGCCTGCTGATATTCTACAGTTATTAAATGCAGAAACTAAAAATCATACGACTGCACGGTGAATGCTGTGCCCTGATGTTATGCCCGTGCTGAGATCATACTGTAGTTGTTGGCAAAACGGCCATCTGTGTTGCCTTCAGGCGTTGCGCTGCAGTCTGAAATCTAAACACCGGCTCGTAGCTGCAAGCGGCGACCGGCATCTGAACCAGAGGTGGATCGGTAGTGGAAATCTCAGCAGCGCAGGTGGATGGGATCTCCAGAACCGCTGGTGGAGGTATTGACTACGTGGGAGAGAATGACTCACCCATAAAACCACACACACACACACACACACACATATACCGGTGCACACACACACACACCTGTGGAGGAGGCGTGTGTGGGCAGTCAGTGTGGTGGGGCAGATTCCTGTCCAGCTCTCTCAGTAAGCTGTAGTATTAACTGTAGAACCTCACCACCACACTGCTTCTTTTGTTTTTTCTCATCTATTTTTTTTTTTTCCTACTCTTCGTTTTCCACCAACACACCTGCGCTGAAGCTGTTGCGGTGGCTGGTGGCGGACATTTTACTGCCGGTGATTCATTTGTTTTGGTTTCGTGGCTGTGTGTGATTTCAGCTCCTACTTTCCAGGTCTTCTGTGTTTTCATGGGGGTTTTTTTTTCTGCTGTTAAATGTTAGCTGTAGGTGTTCTAGAAATTTGTCATCAGAAATATGAGTATAGATCCAAAATCCCCCGTTGTTCTTGCTTCTGTTTTGCAAAGTTCTGCCCATTGTCTTAATTTCTAGAATATGTTTTATAATGAGAGAGCCTGCAGGTCTAGATCCAAAATCCTCTGTTGTTCTTCCTTCTTTTACCGAGCGATGCTTAATGTCTAAAGCTCCTGTATATATTTATCATTCAGTTGAAGGTCTTTGGTGTGTTTTTCGCTCGCAAAAAGAGTCTCCCGATAACAAAATCTGAGCCAATTTGACAATAACGGGAAACGCTGATGAAGGCTTAGCGCTGAAACACGTTTGTTTCTTTGCCTGCTGCTGTGCGTTATAAAAAACATTTGAATTTTGTGTGATAGTGCCGACTTCCCTCCTTTTTTGAACCAATTTTACAATCAAGCATTTGGTTTTTCAGAGACACGGAGCTCTTAACAGAAGGTTGGCAGTTTGAATTCCTGGACTGTTTGGGGAAAATTTGGGAGGGGGCAGAGAATGAGAAACGCTCTCCGACTGCTGAGGTTCCCTTGAGCAAGGCGCCGAACCTTCAGCTGCTCCGGTGAAGCTGCTCTAGACTGTGGTTGTACTTTCTGTCTAGCTGACTTAGACCCGGGACAAGTACAGTCCTGGCAGAAGAGAAAAACAGCAGTACGGGAATAAAGTGAATCAGTCGTTGGGTCCCTGACTTTAAAACGTTTAGGAACCGCTGCCTTAAAAGATAAATATGTTGGGATTTAAGCCGCTGTGAAGTGCTTCCCCTCCACCAGGGATTTTCCCCTCCGTCCAGCAAGAGCAGCTCAGTCACACTGGAGTTTACCCAGCAACACATAATTGAGGCTGTGATGAAGTCAAGTGTTTTTCAGACAAATTAGTGTTGGACTGGTAGACCCCCGCTACACCCCTCCCAATCTATCACCAACATATTAATTAAATTTTGCTAAGTGCCTTTCAAGATATTCCTTAAAAATAAAAAATTCTCAAATTGATTTGGGGGAAAGAAGAAGGGGTTAGAAGGGTGCTGTTTTGCAGTTTTTAAGAGCTGAAATGACAGCAGAAAATTGATATTTTAAAGGTAACCAATCCAATTACAGACAGTTAGAGAGATGGGGTTACTGTGTTCAGGACGGAGGAGCAACCCCCCAAAACACCCCACCTGTACCCCATCCTCTTATGATAAACAAAGCTACTCAATTTTCAGATGAATTCATTAAAAATACAGAAAAAAAAAAGAAAAAAAAGCATTTGTAAAGGGTAGAAATCGGGGGGGAAAATTCAAATTATTACAAAACTAGCAAGTGTCGGCAGCAGCTTGAAGGCTGGAGGAGCAGGTTTGTGAGCGGCAGGTTGCTGGTTTTCATGGATTGATAGTTTTGCTCGGGGTTTTTTTTTGGAGAAAGATGTGATGCAGTGAGATCCAGCCTGCTGCTGTGCTGATATCACATCCAAAGTGTTGGAACATTTTGTCAGAATTTTTTTTATGGTGTTTTTGGTTGTTTGCATTGTTGTTTTTACAGAAACACCTTGATGCAAGCGGTAATATTCTCTGTTAGGTGAAAGCAGAAAACCCTGAAATGTAATCAAGCATCATCGGGTCAACTTCCTCTGTGGCCTTTTGGGTACACATTAAAAAAAATGAATAAAATCAGACTAAGATGTTAAGAAATACATTGAAAGATTAAGCAAAAATCTAGGTGTGTTAGCTGGGTTATGTTGACACAGATTATTATTCTGCTATAATTAGGATAATCTGACTAAAGTGTTTACATGACAAATGATAGTCAGAGTATTGCCTTAATAAAGCTGAAATCAGATTACTACTGTGCATGTAAATGTGCCCAAGGAGGTATGCTGTGATAATTATATGATATCAGAAAATACTCCCAGTGAAGGCCAAATGTAGACGGGCTGCTGGGAAATCTCTAAAGTTACTATTTCCAAATTTACAAGGTGGAGCGCTGCCACTGTTAGACAGTTTAGGGAGAACCGTGGTGCGTAAACCGTTTTAGTTCGTCTCCTGCTGTGATGCAATCTGTTACGAGCATCAGTCAAATCACGCTCTCTGTCAGTGGGTAAGAAAACACTGCCATCAGCCAATGGATTGGCAGCGGAGGGACTGGAGTCGGTAAACACTGTGCAGGTCCCCCGACCTGCGTTCGTCCTGCAGAGCCTCCTCCTGCAGCCCCAGCAGCAGGTCCTTTAAAAAAAAACCAAAAAAAACAGTATGGAAAGGTCTTGAACTCTCTGCATTTAAGGCCTTCAAAATATTTCTGTCTCTCTCTTTTCTTTTATATAAATACTCACCTTTCTTTAAATTTTCACCACTTTAGCACCTGTGTTTTTTGTTTTGTATGTGGTTTTTTCAGCACCTTTTTTTCATTTGTCCCTTTATGTATTGATCTGCATTATATTATTGGTTTTGATTGTCTTTATTTTGGTTGCGTCACAATAGGAGAGCCACTTGACAAGCCCCCTATGGGTTTTTTTTTTTTTTGGGGTCCTCCTGCACATCTTTTCTGTTTTTTAGTTGCTGTTTTCAACTCCCGATCTCTGTGTATTATATTCCGTCTCCCTTCACTGTTATGTTACATAATGCTGTTTTTTTCTTCTTAATATGTGCAATAAACCAAACGAAATCAGAATCAAACTTTATTCGGCAATGACAACACATTGAAATTTGACAAGACAGACAGAAGTCACTTAAAGTGCATTGTGCGACAAACTGAAATAAGCTAAAAAGCAGACCATATAAACACAGGCTGTGTCAGGTTCTGATTTACGGCAAAAGACACAATAACACAACAAATACCGCGGCTGCTCACAGCGAGCGCCAACTAAACTAAAATGTCTGAAATCCAGTTATTAGAGGTGTTATTTTTTCACCATGCAGTGACAGGTTTCTCTGCGCTGCATGTTCTCTCTTATAAGAGTCCAGAACAGGGTTAGTAGCCCAATATGCATCATATCTGCTTCACTAAACACAATTGGACTTCATGTCCCTCAACATTTAATTTCCTGGTGTCCTTTTTCCTATACTGCCCATTTATAATTTCAGGGAAATAGGCTGCTTTTGCCAGCTCTGTTTTGCTATTTTGATTTTTAAATTGGTCTTGAATTAAATTCCAAGAAGCGTCAAAAAAAGACTTAGAAAGTCTTCAGTTTGGCTTTCTGAAGCCTGCAGATTCCCTTGTGAAAACACAGAAACTTGTTTAGGGCGGGGAAGAGTTCAGGAAGATGGATTGAGACGGAGAGAAAGGATGGGAGGGACAAAAAGAAACCCTGATTTTAAAAAAGGACGCTGTGTCTCTCCTCCATTAGTACCGCAGGATTTTCCAAGCAGTTCCCCCAGGGTGGAGGTGGTGTAAGAGAGAGAAAGGGAGAGAAACAGCCCAGAAAAAGTGTGACTTGTATCATAACTACAAGTGTACAATATTGCACTTGTTGATTTTCTTTGCGAGGATAATAACGATTCTGCACAAGTACAACGCTTTCCAATGAATTCCTCATGTGCAGGCGGTGACAGCAGAGTAGAGCGGGAAACGTGGGGTTTGTGTCATGGTTACATCTGTCCAGTATTAGCATTGTTGATGTCTCCTGTTTGGCCAATAGCTGTTTGTTTCTACACTATTTTTCACTCTGCAATATTTTCCCAGCAAACATTTTGAATAGATGTTGAGTCGTCCGCAGCTGCTGCCTGCATCGGTTTGTGAAATCAGGACCTGAATATCTTTCTGAAACGGTTTCCAAAGCTGTTTTAGTATGAATTTTTTAGTGTATAGTGAAACATTTGTGCTTGTTTGGGTTGACGTTGGGTTTTCCTCTTGGGTCATGAAACAACATGCGCAGAAAACATGTAAAAAGCAGGACTTGGACCATGGCTACATCTGCACAATATTACACTTGTTGATTCTCCTTGTGAGGTAGATTTCTGTTTCTTTGTATCTATTTTGCATTAGTGCTGCATGAATTTCCACAGAAATCTTCCTCAAGGGCTGAAACAACAGAAACAGCAGCACAACAAACATGTAGAAAGTGGGACTCGTACCAAGTATTTGTGTGTGTATTCAAAGGAAAAATCCACCCTAAAACACTTTACATTCCTGGCTCCATTTGGTGTATTTCTCTTCTTGGTGGATGACTGGCCAATCGTAGTCGTAGTTGATGTCAGAAAATGTTTCATGGATCTAGAACATCGGCGGTAAACGTCAGGTTTTGGCGTCAGTCCCTCAGAATCAAAGAGCGAGGGCTTCTTTCTAGAGCCGCCATTTTGCACCGAGAGACGTTCAACAATCATACAGGAGAGAAATCCATCGTAGAAGAGGAGAGAGACCAGTTTCTCCACCCACAGGAGCAGGAGAGAGACCAGAATGCACTGCAGCTACAAGCCTCTCGCTCTCTGATCACACTTACAAGCTATTTACATGCCCATACCCCCACCTTTTGATTGAAAGCAACAAGTTCATGCCAGTTCTCTGGAGGTTGTCCAAAGGCATTTTGGGGAAACAAAGGAAATCACTAACTGCAGTAGAAGTAGACGAGGCAGGTTGAGGGAAAGTGGGTTCACCAGAAGAGTAAATTACAACACTTCATCATAACATAACTCCTGGAATGTATTGAACATGACAGGTTGATTATATCTAGCAGTGTAAAAGGATCCGTGGGAGGAATTTCCCTTTTAACTAGCTGACTTCTCCTCTGTTTTTCCAAGCAGTTCTTCCACCATAATAGCAAACATGTAAGAAGTGGGAGTTGTACCATGCCTACATCTGTACGGCATTACACTTGTTAATCCTCTCTGTTAGAGTAATGCCTGTTTCTGAGTAACGGTCTTGGTTTATTCCAAGCAGTTCCTCCCTGGGCGGCGTGAAGCAAGACTTACAACAGTGTAACAGGCGTCTAAAACCGTTTTTCCAAGCAGTTCCCGTTCCCGGGTGGGCGGGTTCGAATCTCCGGTAATCGTTCTGGTGACAGCAGAGCAGGAAGGATGTAGCAGGGGTTGGCGGGGCGGTTCGAGAAACCGACGCCTTAACCGACAAGACACAGGTTCAGTCCCAGAAACGGCCAATCGTGTGTGTGCGTCAACAGCCAATCATGTGTCCTGACGAAGTGCCTGTGAGCAAGACACTGATCTCCCCTACCTGTCACTTCCCACCGGTCATTGAATTCCTGGAATATCATGGAATTTCGAGAGTTGTATTCCAGACAGGGGAAAGCCAGGGGATTCTACAAGTGGGTCAATTCAATCAATGCTCTTGAGAAAGATGCAGAAACGTTACAGGAATACACCAGAATGTAGCCTATTACACAACTTGATTCACACGTTCATTGCATCAGAAGGTGGTTTCCAGATCATTTTCTACATTGTATGGCCACTTCTGTCGAACTTGTCTGAGCTGAAACAACATTCTCAAACCAGGGCGTCCCGGTGACTCACTGGCTCTGAGGTGCGTACCATGTAACCGCAGCGTCCTGGTTTCGATTCCCCGGCCTGGGACCTTTGTCACATGTCACCCTCCTTCTCTCTCTCGCGCAATCGTTCCTGTCTATCTCCTCTGTCAACTCTGAGATGAAGGCAAAATGGCCAAAATAACAGGAAGGAATAGATTTTTTCATTGTTTTTTTGTTGTGGCAAGTCATGGGAATGCTGAGATACGTTCGTGAAATGCCTGAAATTTTGTTGTGGACCATCCTACATCTGTACTCCTGTTTGACTTGTTGATCTCTTTGAGGCTGACACCTGTCGGTTTATATATTCTGTGGTAGTATTCCAAGATAATTCCTCATCATGGGCTGCAACAAGCATGTAAAAACTTGTACAACTTGAAACAATAGGCAATTCTGTTGATATGCTTTCTGTAAGGCCTTCTTCCCTGTTCCTATCCTGTATTAGTAACACAAGCTTTTCTAAGTATTTCTTCTGGTTTGTGTGTGTGTGAGAGAGAGTATGTGCTGATCCAACGCCAACAGTGACTTTAGCTATATTTCCATCCAACTGTCAAGCCAATTTTACGCAAACTTTTGAAATGTCACAAAAAAAACTTAAATGAGAATTCGGTTTGTTTCCCTCAGCTGGGTTGAAGCGAGTAAATCGGCTTCCTGAATTTTGAGTCCTTCAAGAATTGATTAGTATTGGGCAAGTTGTTATTGTTCTTTAGTGTCAGTTAATGGTACAGCACGATTTTTCCGAGCAATTCCTCACAGCAGTGTGTGTGTGTGTGTGTGTGTGTGTGTGCAGTGGGGTTCAACCGATTTTTGGAGGCTGATACTGATATGGATATTTTTGGATTGAAGCTGCCAATAGCTGATATGTCATGCTGATATTCACTGTCTTCAAGTTTGATCTTTTTCATGCCAAAAACATCCCACATATTCAGTGTTTCCCTGCAGGATTTTCTTCTCATCTGGGTGGAAAAGCCTCTGAAACAGCATTTGGACCGTTACAGGACACTAAAACTCTCCACTGAAACCCAGACTGACCCAGAAGTCCTTTAGTGTTACCGCCAGAAGAGAAACTCTGGGAAACATTACTGCATTTAAATGAAGAATTGATTTCCAGAAAACGCAAAATAAAAACAAATTAATAAAATCTGAAAGAAAATGAAACGTCATGTCAGGTTTTCCAGACTGTTTCTCTGTAGCTGTGGTCAGGAGGAACCTCGACACTGATTGGCCGATATCTGATGTGTAATAAAACGTCGATATCGGCTCCATATATCGGTCTAACCCCAGTTCCAGTTACAGTAACAGTGCAGTCTTGTGTGCAGTATTAGCTTGTATGCCGCTCGCTGCTCTGCGAGGCTGATGCCTGGCTGTGTGTGTGTGTGTGTGTGTGTGTGTGTGTGTGTGTGTCCAGGACTCAGAGGAGTTTGGTTTGACGCTGTCGCAGGAATTAACAGGATGTCAGACAACAACAAGTTACACCGACACACACACACTCATCTCCAACCAGCTCACACTCTCCGGCTCCATTTATCAGTCTGCCTCTTTGAACGGTTTGTGTTTGTTTACGGCAACAGGAGATTAGGACCCATCTGGTGTATGTGTGTGTGTGTGTGTGTGTGTGTGTGTGTGTGTGTGTGTGTTTGTGGGTGGGTGGGTGGGTGGCTGGTTTTGGGAGGGGGGGGGGGGGGGGTGCAGAAGGACAGACAGAGAAAGAGAGAAAGAATGTTTTTCTGCCTTCACTTTTGTGTGTGTGTGTGTGTGTGTGTGTGTGTGTGTCAGTGCACCGTTTGTGTGTGAAAGAGAGGCAGTAACAAAGATGGAGCAAGATGGAGATGAGGAGAAAGAGGCTGTGTGTGTGTGTGTGTGTGTGTGTGTGTGTGTGTGTGTGTCGGGGTCGGCAGTGTGTGAATGATAATGACCTCTGACTCTGTCGGCTCTCACTGTTACTTGACTGGATTAGCTCCCCTTCACTGCACTGCCTCTGGACACACACACACACACACACACACACACACACACACACACACTGCATAGACACACACATACACACACACTCGGTAGATCACCAGCCTTACAAGCAGCCAATATTAAGCAGTGTATTGGTCAGAGCCACTGCACCCTGCCAATAGATACAGCAAATATTCCTGTGACCCTAAAACGATCAGGTATGAAGTACTAGTACTACACAAGTACTAAGAAGGGAAATATATTCAGAGTACAGAATAATAATAATAATAACCTTTATTCGTATATAACGCCATTCATGCATAAAATGCTGCTCAAAGTGCTTCACAATTTAGCAATAAATTAAAAACAAAAAACCAAACCCTCTATTGTTTCACAGAGTGGAGTTTATTTTTTCAGTTTTCTGAAGCCCTGTGCTCCCCAGCTATCAGCTCTTTGAGGAGTACGGAAGCCCCAGCTGACCAAACTAGTTTTACAAATAATACAAAGAAATGTCACACGGCATTAAGCCAGCGTCAGTTCATCTCAAGGCAAATGTTGAGCGACAGTTTGGAGTTTACTGAAAGGAGCAACAAGAACACAATGAAAGTAACTTCATCTGTAAGCTGTGTTAAAATACTTTACAACACGGCTTTGTTGAATACTCAACTCTGATTGGCCAGTGAAGGTTACACCTGAATAACAGACAGCTGTTTTAGATCTAATCACATCTGTCACTCCGCAGTCAGTTTTGTGATTTTGTTGATTTGTAATCAAACTAACAGACGGAGCTGCAGACAAACACTCAGCTAGCTGAGGTTAGAAACCTGGGAGAGTTTTACAAGATTACTCTGAATTTATTCTGATAGAACCAAACTTTTTATTGCTGGTGAGGGCAAATGGCAATCTGACTGGATTTATTTACGTTGCTATGGTTACAGCTCTGCTACAGTGCAGCATGGATGCTGGGAAGTTTGCGTTGTTTACATATAATTTGCCTAATAAAGGGGAATGGAAAATCATTTTTGCCTTAATTTATTTTTATTTATTTTTATATTTTTATATTATTTTATTTTTTTATATTATTTATTTTATATTTATTTATGAATAATCAATATCAATTATATTTAATATTGACAGTGTAAAGAACCGTATTGAATCGTTTCATCGTATCATAGTATTGATATTGCATCGTATGGTGACCCATAGTATTGATATTGATATTGATAATGTATTGTATGGTGACTCATAGTATTGATATTGATATTGATAATGTATTGTATGGTGACTCATAGTATTGATATTGATATTGATAATGTATTGTATGATGACTCATAGTATTGATATTGATAATGTATTGTATGGTGACTCCTAGTATAGATATTGATATTGATAATGTATTGTATGGTGACTCATAGTATAGATATTGATATTGATAATGTATTGTATGGTGACTCATAGTATAGATATTGATATTGATAATGTATTGTATGGTGACTCATAGTATTGATATTGATATTGATCTCGTGTCATATTGTGACCCATAGCATTGATAGTGAATATGAAAAAGTAAAATGTGATCTGGTAGC
>NC_136015.1:24858998-24861498 GCF_048128805.1 Centroberyx gerrardi | reverse complement strand
ACGATAGATGATATTTTGTGGCAACATGGTGCGTTTCCTTTTCCTTAAACACCTTGGTCATGGCCAGGAAGGGGGCGTGTCTTATAAGCATGATTGGTCTTTGAAGCATGTGACCAAGAAGGGGGCGTGTCTTGAAAGTCAGAGTCAAGAAGGGGGCGTGTCTTATAAGCATGATTGGTCTTTGAAGCATGTGACCATGAAGGGGGCGTGTCTTGAAAGTCAGAGTCAAGAAGGGGGCGTGTCTTGGAAGTCAGAGTCAAGAAGGGGGCGTGTCTTGGAAGTCAGAGTCAAGAAGGGGGCGTGTCTTGGAAGTCAGAGTCAAGAAGGGGGCTTGTCTTTGAAGCATGTGACTAGGAAGGGCCGTGTCTTCTTTTTTTTTTGGCAAATTAGTGAGTTTCGGTTGTAATTTTTTAAAATCCAGCGATAATTTATAGATTTGATCCTATTTGAAGTTTTAGGTTTGCTTATAAAATTGTTTAATTTCATTGGATAGATAGATAGATGGATAGATAGATAGATAGATAGATAGATAGATAGATAGATAGATAGATAGATAGATAGATAAGAGTTGTACTACAGTTCTCAGTATTAAAAAGACGGTGCTAAACTGACATTTAATAACCTTTTTGAGTCAAATCAAATCCTTTTCATCGACAGAAACGCTGTCCTTGTGGCCGAATCAAAAATCAAATGGACAGTTCCCTTTTTTGCAAAACGTCTTTGTGTAAAATAAAAAAATAAATAAATAAATGAAATAAATCCTCAGTGACTTGTGGCGTTCAGTAGAGCCTCAGAGCGTTTATTCTCTCACAGAGAAACTCTCTCCTGCGCTCGGAGCTTTCCGTTCAGCGGAGCGCCGACGGTCCGGGCCGCCGCCGCCGCCGCCGCGCCGCGCCGCACCGCGCCGCCGCAGTCCCTGGAAAACCGGGCGCTTCCTAGAAAACGTTTGTAATGGAACCACATCAGGCGGCCGCTGTGTGTCCGCTGGTGAAACACAGAGCGGCTGCCAGCAGCTCTGGAAGGAGCAGAAACCACAGAGAAAACCACACAGGCTGACGAGCTTGTACACACTCGTTACTGCTTAGTTCATTAGGTCATGCACATCTGTCTGTGTGTGTGTGTGTGTGTGTGTGTGTGTGTGTGTGAGTGTACAAATGCATTGCCTCAACTTAATCTGATCAACTTGTGGAAGCAGCCGTGAGTCCCTCTCTCTCTCTCAGTACACAGAGAGCTGCAGCTTCATCTGTTTTAAGCGTCGGGGCTGTGAACATGTTTCCAGCCTCAGAATAGCTTCACCTGCCTGCAGTTATTTATTTTTCTTGGAACATTTTTTTTTTTTTTTTTTTTTTTACACTCGAGCCAATGCAGTAAACTTGAAAATATGTGTGATTCACTTATGTTTTTTAATGCCGCAGCCGCAGGAATTTACTACTTCAGTTTATTTGAGCTGATAGATGATGGATGGATAGACGGCCGTGCAGAGGCATCTGAAGAGATTAAAAAGTCCAGATGACAAATTAGTGGAACAACACAACGGATTTGGATAACACAAACTATGATGACTAATCTCAAAATGCTCAGTACAGAGTCACGCTGGGTATCGTACATTCTTATCCCATGTTGCTTCCTTCAGCTTGAAGTATGAGCTTTTGGACATACTTGATTTAAATTAGACCCCCATTTTTCCACCGGACAAAATCTTCAAATTCCCTGATTGTAAAGTTGCGTCTTCTGTAACTTTCTCCAGCTGTAGTACTGCTTCTTAAAGCTGTACTATACAGTTTCGGCTCATTGGCGGCCGCAAATGGCAGCGAGAGGCAACTGTTTGAATTTTGAGGACTTCATTACCCAGGATTCCTGTGCAGTGAGGTCAGTGAACGCCACACAGCTCGCTCCTGTGTACCAACCCGGCCGGTCTGTGATGCTTTTTACCAAAGAGACCAGAGAGGAAAAAGATGAAGAGAAGACTTGGGACTTGACTTGACTTGGGTTCTGGTGACTTGGGACTTGACTTGACTTGGGTTCTGGTGACTTGGGACTTGACTCTGACTTGTACTTTGATGACTTGAAAAGGTTTCTAAAGTCTTGACTTGAGATCTTGTGTTTGTGTAAATGACTTAGATTGAAAGTGATGAGATTTGTTCCAGCAGACGACTGAATTTAAATTCAAACCAAAGAGACAAGAGAGAAAAAGATCTGTCCTAACCCTAAGAAAAAAAAAAGTGGAAACGTCTTCCTTTTGAGGTAAACTAAACGTTGTATTTTTGTGTTTCACGCAAAAGTTTTGATTTCGTCACTTCCAGTTTGTGGAGACGTTTCCTGCCAGCGACGATACCTGACACCAGAAATGAAATTGAATTCAGGCAAAAAGGGCGAATCTGCAGCGTCTCAGTTAGTGAGGAAGAGACTCTGCTGCAGACACACTGTGATTTAAACTGATGAGACAGGTGGATTTTCACCTAAAAATTTAGCATAATGCAGCTTTAAAACAACTTTTGAC
>NC_136015.1:24801498-24853998 GCF_048128805.1 Centroberyx gerrardi | reverse complement strand
AACACCCGCTTTAGACGCTTCATATGAGACTTTTATTTTGAGACTTTTATTTTGGCGGTGACCTCTATCTATGAGTCAGCAGGTTGTTGCAGAGAATTAATTCTTGTCTGATTTTTTTTTTTTAGAGCTTCAGCCTCCATATTCCACACTGTTTAATTAGGAATTAGGCTGTTGGCATTTCCCACTGAGATACACATTCATCATGCGTTTTAACAGAGGGGTCAAAGGTCAGGGGGAGGCCAGGAGAGGCAGGCGGGGGGGTTCAGGTGTTCTGCTGCGGGAATCGAACCTGTGACCGTCTTGTTTTGAATAGTATGACAGAGGTGGAAGACGGCGCTCAGTCTGCGCTTGTGGTTTTCGTTCCGTCAGAGATTCGTTTTCTGGAATTTCTACTTTACTGAGAGACGGAGAGCGGGAGACGGAGAGGGAAGGGCTGCAGCAATTAGTAAATTACTTGATTTGCATATTCCTAATCAGTTTATTTTGAAAATAGCTGCAGCGAGTCCAAACCACAAGAGAACCGAGTCTGAGAAAACCTTCAAAAACCTTCAAAAACCTCCGACCCAGAGCAGCTGAAGCTTGGGAACGCAGTAAACAGAAACCCAGTGATGCGCTGCTTCGGTCACTGTGCAGATCTGACACACACACACACACACACACACACACACACACACACACACACACACACCTGGAAATGTACAGTTCCACAGCCATTCAGGCTGGGTTAACTAGCTAGCCAGCTAACCATGATGTAGCAGGTTAACACCACATGCTGCTGTCCTCACACACATGGCTGAAAAAACGAGTAACTTATAGTGATGCAAAAATATATCGAAATTCAATATATCACAAATGGTGCTGAAACGATTAATCGACTAGTAGATTGATAGAAAATTAATTGATTATAATTGTGATAATCAATTAATCATTTTAGTCATTTATTGAGTAAAAATACCAACATAACATTTACTGGTTGCAGCTTCACAAATGCTAAAATTTACTTTCTCCGTTTCATATTCTTATGAAATTAATACTTTGGGGGTTTTAGCTGCTGGTCAGACTAAGGAAACTTATGATGATCATTTGTTAATATTTTGATATTTTGTATATTTTTATTTTGACTGTGATGTCACCACCTGTTCTACTACTAGAAGATGACATCACCTGGCACCAAAGAGCAGCCAATAGCAGATGGCCATTTCAGTAGCATGGGTTTTACCTTTTTAGATGTCAGGCTTTGCTCAGATTTGGGTTTGGGGTTTACTTACTTTTTAGAGCAAGTCATTTGTGACTTTTATCAACATCTAGGAGAGCAAGTTGCAACAACATCAACAAGTGTCTGGTGCAGCTTACGGTGGCCTGTCATTGATATAAATAATAAAGACACATTTTCACAATAGAGAGGAGTAAACTAGCTAATTAGAGCAGAGAAAGAGGAAGAAAAGAAGAACAGAAACGTCTAGTGAAGAGGTAAAATATCACAATGCTGAATACTGAAATAATAAAACTGCTTTGTGCTTTTGCTTTTTTGGCTTGAGAATGAAATGTGTTGTGATGTTGGTTGCTCTGTTGTTGAGCAGCTGAAAATGCAAAGGTGTGTGTGTGTGTGTGTTTGTGCATGTGCTATTTTTAGTTCCTAAACAGAGTCCGGGCCAGAAATGTGAGTCTTGAAAGCCACAAGTCTCAGCACCTGGCGAGGTAATCGTTGAGTCATTGGTATTGATCAACAGCCCTATCAACCCCCCACAGATATACTATTGCGGTCACTTTGTGTTACGGGGCAGTAAAAATCTTACTTAATGCCCCTTTAATGATAGTGCTGGTTTTCCCCGCAGAGCAAATTCCTAGTCAGCTGCCTTGAGTTTCCCCGTCCGCCTTAAAAAATCAGCTCTCTGCCGCTCACAGCTGCGGCGGCGGGTTAGCTCTGCACACTGGAATGCAGCCTGAATCCGTCCTATCTGGACTCTGTTTCTAATTTGCTTAAATGTAGTTTGGTTGTAATGACGTATTCTGTTTGAAGAATTCAGATCAGGGTTCCCGCTGCGGCCCCTAATGTAAAAACTCTTTCCGCAACCGAGTCGGAGCGTTTCCACGACCTCAGAGTGTTCCTCGCTCTCTGGCTTGTTAATGTTGTTTCTCTGACAGTCTGGTTTCCTCTTGCAGTCGGGCTGAAAACCACCAGCTAATGTAATGAATGTGTGAAACAAGCTGTAAAATACATTCTGCTGTGTTGCAGTTGTGAACTTCCCTGATATTCCCCGGACTTCTCCAGAGATTTCATCACATTCCCCGACTTTCCCCGCAATGTAGAGCAGGTGCGCTTCCTCTTGTGGTCCTTCTGGCTCTTGTCACTAAAACACATGAAGAAGAAGAAGACCATGGGGAACATGGGACAGTGTTTCAGCATAAAGCCTTCATCAGAGCATTGATGAAGCCAAAATTTAAAAAAAAAATGGTAAACAAAGACCAAGTCTTGCTGTTTTCTGGGTCACTTTCCCATGTTCCCCGTGGTTTTCTCCCTGACTTTCCCTGTCTGGAACACACCTCTCGAAAGTCTTCCCACCTTTCAGAAACACATTTATTTGTAGCTGTATTTTTGCTGATACTCTGTTGAGGTCAGAGGTCAGAGGTCAGACTCGGTCCTGGCAGGGATTCAGTGTGTTGCTCAAGGACTCTTCAGCAGGGCGGATGCTTGACATTAGGGGTCCTGAACCATCCACTTGCCTGGTGTCCAGCCCCCGTGAATCTCAGTCTTTAGCACTTTTTGAATCTGCGTGGTGATTCCTAGAAATTCTTTGACCAATCACAGCAGCAAAGCAGATTGACGTAATCTGGAAATGCCTCAGAGCAACAACAATCATGGCGGCGTTCACTTCTGAGCTTTTAACCTGCTGATTGTTCCTGTTTTAATTCATCGATGCCGTTGAGGCTTTTAAGGACTGACGAAATCACTAAATCTGGCTTTCTACCATCCAGTTCCTTTGCCGGCTGCCATTTTGGTTGTCGTTGTCGCTCTGTAACGCTCGTCATAAGGAGGTTTGTCCCGCCTACATCCACCATCCAATCAGGATTGTCGGACAGTATCTGTCTGAATTTACTGCCGGTGGATAGGCTTGTGTCCAGACCACTACGAATCACCATGCAAATTCAAAAAGTGCTAAAGACTGAGATTCATGGCAGCTGGACACAAATTTGAATCCAGATCCTGCGGTTGAAGTAAAGTCTCGCTAATCCCTCCCCCACCTCGGACTACATTCCTCTAACTTAGTCAGATAGATTAATTGCTTAATCGATAAAATAATCAACATATCAACAAAATATCTAATTTGCAGCCTGGGTTTCAGGCGACACAGCTCATGACCGGCCCTCAAAGCGGCGGCGGCGGCGGCGGCGGTCCGCAGCTGCAGGTTTTGGCGCCTCAGTCTCTTGTGTATTTCCCCATTATTAGATGGTAATGCAGGTATTCAGTATGTGCGGCCGCTGCAGCCTGTTAGATTAAAGTGTAATGGAGCTAAAACGGTGTGGAAAAGAGCAAACGTGTGTGTTGTGTCAGCGACCCCGTGTTTCTCAATTTGTCTTCCCCTTCGCCCCCCCCTCCCCCCTCCCCCTCCTGCCCTCTCTCTCTCTCCTCCCTCCCCTCTCCACTGTTTTTCCTCTCTTCTACATTCCTCCTCCCCGTCTTTTTCTCTCTATCCTCCGTATACCGGCGCCCGCCTCGGTCAAACATATCGTTCAGGATTAACTGTCGATATGCAGCTTCATGCCCAGAAATAATACATTTCTTTTCTATTAGTTTTCTTTATTTAACCTTGATTTCCCCAGGTGGGTTCGTTTCGGGGCGGCAGGGCGGAGAATTCAGAGAAACCGGGTTCAACCCCCCATACAGCCAAGCGTCCGCCCTGCTGAAGTGTCTTTTATTTATTTAGTTATTTATTTATTTTATTCAACAAAACAGCATCCACAACATAAAATATTCAAAATACAAATCATAAAACATACAAAATACTATAAACAAACACCATAAAAAGGAAAATAATAAATCCTAATAATAAATAATAATGAAACTTCCATTTTCTATCATATTCTGTAACTGTTCTCTGTCTATTCGCTGTAATACCTTCTAATATAAAGTGATGCTTTAAAAAAAAAACCCTGAAAAACAGAACGGCTCCTGGGTCGCTGTTCTGCAGCTGACCTCTGACCTCTGGCCTCCCTGTGCAAAGACCAGCAAAAGAAGAATTTCTCTGCAGGGATCAATAAAGTATCACATTATTACTTATTTATATTATTACTAGGACAAGACTGCCTGTTACAAAGGGAGATGCAGGCAGGACAGAAGCAGCAGATTTAGCTACAGACAGAACAATGAAACACACATTTCATAGTAATGAATAGAAAATCTCAAAAAAAAAAAGAAAAAAGTATGAAGAAGGGAGGGAGACAGCGGAGAGGAGAAACAGGCACAAAGCTTATTCAAAAATCAATGTAATCAGAGCATCGGCAATATCCGATTGATTCATACACAAATAAACAGAATATTCAGAATATTTCAGCATGGAATATTCCTAATATTACCATGGAAACAGAGCTTAGGCAGGCTGCAGAAAGCCAACAGTAAACGAGATAAGGTGTGTGCATGCCTCGGCATCCCGGCTAATCTCGGATACGCATCTCCCTCAGTTTTCTCATAAGCGAGATAAGAGCTTATCCAGGTTATTGCGAATGAGATATTGTGTTTACATGCAACCAATCAAAAGTGGAACACGTGAATATCCCAAGTAATAATTGGATATTGATGTGCGAGGAAACGCGGCCGAAAACGGCGTTAATATGCTGTCTGCAACTCATTTATTAATACAACTACACTAAAATATAACACGCCTGGTTTGCTACTGTCTATCTCTATCTTCCTCTTTCCGTTTGTCTGGAATAAACAGCAGAAGAAGAACTGGGTAGTTAGCATGAGCAGTGATAGCCACCATGGCTGAACAGACAAAGAAGAGAGAAACTCAAACTCGAACATCCAAGCTCCGCCCACACTGTTTGATTGACAGGTGATCTGTGGAAGGCAAGCCGAAGCGGAAGTGTAGGCCGAAGTCTTCCTGTGGTCGACTAGCGGCTAAGTGGCTAACGTGACTTTCTGTTGAAGTAGCATGTCTTCTGTAACTAAACAAAGAAAACAAATGGTGTTGAGATTCTCCTCTCGAGATGCAGTTTGGGACTTCACTAAAGTCTGAGTTCAGGCTCACGAGGAACTGAAGACATTTTTTCACTGTAGCTGTGAAGCAGCAGCTAGCTAGCTACCGGAGCTTGTTCCCTTTGCAGGAGATGGAACATTCCAGCTAGCTAAAAGCCTGCTGGGTAGTGTAGTTCGCTAACTAATTTTGTCGTTCATGTAAATCCTACTGAATGGATTTTTGTGAAATTAAGCCAAGCGACATGTGTTGGTGCTTCCTACAACATATTTCAAAATCAAAGCCATATGCTTTTTAGGTTGCTGATATGAAGCAACCTCCCATACACTGACAGAGGGGGAAGACATCCAAAGGTTTGACGAAAATTACGTCAACTTCAGCTCCCTGTTGTTCCCCTTTGTTACTTCAGGTTAGCTAGCTAATGCTAATGCGATAGCTTGTAAGTTGTTGTCAAACTTCGTTTCATAACATCCAGAATGATGTAACGCTAACTCTCTGTTAGCAGCGACGCTCACAGCTGAGCTTTGCGTTTGAGCTGGAAGAGAAAAAACGTCTCATCTGATCACGGCCTAACGTGAGCGGACCTGTGTGTGTGTGTGTGTGTGTGTGTGTGTGTGTGTGTGTGTGTGTGTGTTTGTAGGCCAGGACCCCAACATGAAAACATCTATTCTCTTCCTCTGTCATCCAGGCGCCTTAGATCACATTCCTCCTCTTGTCATGTGCAGGTCCGCCACAACCCAGTTTAGACCTGAACTCGCAGCGTTGTAAAGCCAGTTATAAAAGACAGACTGGAAATAGAGTAACGTGAACGAATAAATCTGGTCTGCAGTAAAGCACTGTGACTGATAAAAGTTTATTAGAAGTCCTTTTGTGGAGTCTTAAGTGTTTTTTTCTCCCCCAGCAGGACTCGCTCCCCTCCCCGCTGCAGAAATGTTTCTTGGCAGGCCGTAAAGGCCCTCTGAGGCAGCATTACAGCCCATGTGACAGTAAAACCCTCCACACAAACCAATACTAATGGAATTCTCTTCGGCGAGGTGGGCCGTCCCGCCGCTTCACAGGAAGAGGAGGAAGCAGTTTGTTTTCTGAGGTCTCCGTGAAAGAATGCAGTAAACCCCCAGCAGCGTTTTATACGCACAAGAGCCATTGCTGGATGGTTATTTACATTTGCATTTTACGCATTTAGCTGGCGCTCTTATCCGGAGCGGCTTATAATGAGTAGCAACAGTAGAAGAAGAAGTTTGACTTCCTAGATGGACAGAAGTACAAGCAACTGAATCTAGATTGATCATGTCCGGGTATAGAAATAAAAATGAGAGCTAAGGAGAGAGGTAGAAGGATTTTTTTTTTTTAAGATGATGGCAATTTAGACCGAGTAGAGGAGGAAAATATATCTGTTAATTTATTTATGTGAAAATTATTATTATTGTTGATTGCGCGAATTCTTAAACATACTTCTTAAACAAATTCTTACACATGATCGGAAATCCAACGAGTCGGCCTTTCATTCAGCCATTTTTACAATGTTATATTACATACAGTGTGTTTTGGAAGATTTATACTTCCATATACTCAGAGTGTATGAAATATTAGGACAGCCTGCTCTCTCCCTCCCTTAAAGTCAGTTTCCCCTCATCTTCTTAGGACCATGCAGATCTTTAGGACATAAGTTCCTTGTACTATATGTCATAGTATCAAACTCATGTAAGTTATATAAGGATGTGGTCTTTTAAGGGGAAAAAGCATATATTAATTCATTTCTGACAGTATAATTGATTTGTTTATTGATATCGTCAGTTGTAAAGCCTCATGATGATCTCAGAGTGGAAGTCATAGTTTTTATTTCCCACTACGTCACTGGAGAGGACAGTCTTCTCTGACCAGGTGAATCCAGGTGAAAACCACGATCCTTTATTGGTTCCACTTGTTAAATCCACTTGAAGAAGAGGATCATGAAGAAGAGATGGAGATGAAGGAGAGGAGAAGTTTAAAGAAGGGTTTTTTTAAGCAGCTGAGATGGTTTGGGATGCATCTCAATATTAGGAAGGTGTTCAGAGTCTTTTGGACACTTCTCATGGTTTGGACAGGTGCATCGTTGTTCCTGACCACCGTTCTCCTGAAGTGGCTTTGTGTTCGCTCTGTGGGCTAACATGTGCCAAATAGCTCCACTCACAACTGTATGTAGAGCTGCACCATTATGAAAGTAAAAATTCTGATTCTTTAGCTAGATGTTGAGATCAGAGATATTAGTCACGATTATTGGTGTCAATTTGAGGAACTTGAAAAGTAAATGGAGTGAATTTGAGGTTTACTGCATGTTGTCAGCATCTTGACAGTTTCAACTACAGAAACAACATGACGTATGCCGATATTTTATGATTATTAATTGTAGAAACTAAAATTGCGAGAAACAATTGTCCACCATTAATAGTGCAGCGCTGTGTGGGTCTGAAGGCAGCTCTGTCTCTCTCCCCCCCCCCCCCCCCCCCTCTCCACTGTATACTGTGTGATGTAACAGAAATACCTTAGGAATAATCTTTCATCAGAATAAACTGCACACTGCCTATGGCTAAGCTTATCCTATAAAAGACAGGCCAAAAATAAAATGAAAGTTTTTTTTTTTTTTTTTTTTAAATAGAAAGTTCTAAGTCCTTTCACTAAATCCCCATAAAGGATTTAACTTGCCATTAAAATATGCCATTTGGTGGAACCTTTTATCCAAAGCGCCTTACAGGAGCCTGAGTGCATACATTTTTAGTGGTGGTGGCCCCAGTGGGAGGTGAACCCCTAACCGGCCGGTTCCAGCCTGTCTCTGCCGTTTGAGCCACAGGACCACAGCTTATACAGTTACCTAAAACTCAAAGTGTAGGTAACACTTCACAGCGGCCTTATTCCAGTCTATTAACCTGCGTAGCTGCATATGAGAAAGTCCTGTAACTATCCAATAACACTGGGGTAGCACTTAACAAAAGTGGCACCTATGTTACGTTTTTACACCTTATTTAATTGTCATTATAGAAATTGTTATTGTGAAGTTGAGTGATAGTAGGCGACTAGCGTTATCTCTAAAATGAGAAAATTAGACCTTGTAGCAGCGCTAAAGCTAAATGCTAAGTAATTAAGTAAGTAAGTTTAAATGGTATGCGTCCAAGTCTCGCAGTTTTGTGTAGCAGATTGGTGCAATTTATACAAAATATAATATAGAAATAGCGTATTGTCTTGAACAACCAGGGACTACTTTTCCTTTTATATATAGGAAGTGAAGGTGGTGGACGATTGGTGACTGAGTACAACTACAATCACTGCACAGCGGATGAATACGTGGTTGCTCACCTGAAATAGTTCCACAAGTAAACCTACATCAGCTATATTGTTGCATTTTAAGCTATATTTTAATATAGATCTATTTTTTAAATTTACAAAGCTACAAGCCATATAAAAACTAATAATTTTTATTACTTAAGGGTCAGTTCTTAGGATAATGCTAGTGACTACTAACACTCATAGTGAATGCTAAAGTGTTAGCATTGAGCCTACTGTCACTCAACAGTGTATGCTAAAGTGTTAGCATTGAGCCTACTGTCACTCAACAGTGTACGCTAAAGTGTTAGCATAGAGCCTACTGTCACTCAACATAGTGTACGCTAAAGTGTTAGCATAGAGCCTACTGTCACTCAACATAGTGTACGCTAAAGTGTTAGCATAGAGCCTACTGTCACTCAACATAGTGTATGCTAAAGTGTTAGCATGGAGCCTACTGTCACTCAGCATAGTGTATGCTAAAGTGTTAGCATGTAGCCTACTGTCACTCAGCACAGTGTTAGCATGGCGCACCGGAGTGAATGATCTACCGGGGACATGTGGATGATTTTGGTGTTTATGTTCTCATCACTTAACGTCCAACCTCCCAGAAATTTGGCGTATCCCTTTAACACACAGGAATAAATCTGTAAAGTTTTTTTCCGTGACGTTTGCTGTTAAATGATGTAAAGACGAGCGCTGGCATGGCCGCGCTGCACTGACCTATATAAACCCAATATAAGTCTGTGTTGGAGCCGAGAGTCTCCCAGGCTTATAGCAGCTCACGGCTGGATGGAGATGGCACTGTGTTAGCTGAGGACACCGCACACACACACACACACACACACACACACACACACACCCCGAGACACACACATTCACATATGGAGACACATGGAGATACGCGAACGTACACGTGATATGAGGACACGCATATACACCAGAGAGGAAGACGCACACATACACACACAGAGGGAGACGCAATACACACACGTGCAAAATGAGTCTCACACAGCCAGCGGAAGGCACACACACACACACACACACACACAAGATGAAGACACGCGTGACGAAGGCACACACACACGAGACAAAGACACACATATAGGAAGACACTTTCACACACACACACACACAAAGCAGCACATACACACAAGATGAAGAAAGACGAAGACACACACACACACACTGAGACGCAGACGGACACACACACACACACAGAATCACCTTTACAAGTACAGACGCACATACAGATGGACACACACACATACAGGTATGCATGCACACACACGTCCTCACACAGACACACACACATAGTCACGTACATGTATGCACACACACACACACACACACACACACGGACAGGGACACGCTCGCACACACACACACACACACACTGACGCACGCAGAGCGACTGGCTCATGCATGTTTTATTGACCCGGCTCGCTCTCTTTCTACACCTCCACTGTCTCGCCTCTCTCTCTCTCCCTCTCTCTCTCTCTCTCTCCCTCCTTTTCATCTCTTGTCCTCACTCTCCCTTTAATCTTCCTCCTCTTCCTCCTCTTCTTATCTTTCTTTCTTTGTGTTTTTCTCTCCTTCTCCCTTGTCTCAATCTTTTCTTTTCTCACCCTTTCATCTCTCTCTGTCTCTGTCCCTCTCTCTGTTTCTCTCTTCCCCTTTCTCTCTCTCCCTCTCTTTCTCTCCCTCTCTCTCTCTCTCCCCCTCTCTCTCCCTCTCTCTCTCTCTCTCTCTCTCTGGTGATGAGGAGGTTCAGAACAGGCAGAACAGATCAGTCTGACAGGCTTCTGCGATGCCAAGACCCCCAAGATTCTCCTCCCTCTCCTCTTTTCTCCTTCTCTCCTTTCCTCTCCTCTCCTCCTCCTTTCCTCTCATCCATCATCTCTCTTTCACCTCTTTTTGTCCTCAGCTTCTTCTCTCCTCTCTTGTCTCCTACCCTCCCCATTTCCTCTCTTCTCTCCTCCTCTCTCTCTTTTTGTCCTCCTCCTCTCTCCTCCTCCTTTCTCCTTTGTCGCCCTTTCTCCCGCCTCACTTTTCTCATCTTTTCTCTCTCTCTGTCTGTCCCTTCGCTCTCCTCCCTCCCTCTCTTCCTCCCTGACCTTCTCCTCTTACTCCAGGTCTCCTCTCTCCACCTTTCTTTCCTCTCTTGTTCTTTTCTTCCTCTTCCTCACCCCTTTTCTTTTTTCCATGGCCCCTGCTCCTCCTCCTTGTCCACACTTTTCTCTCCTTTTATGCCTCCTAATCTCTTCTTTCCACCTCTCCCCTCTCTTCTCCCCTTTCCTTCACTCCCTCCTGACTCTCTCCCCTCTTTTCCACTCTCCACCTCTTCCTCTTCCTCCCTTCTTCTTCTACTCTTCTTTACCCCCCTCTCTCCTTCTCCACCTTTCCTTGTCTTCTTGTTCCCTTTCCTCATCTCTCCTCTCTTTTCACTCCTCTCCCCTCCACTCAACCTCTCCTAGTCTTCTTATCCCCCTCTCCTCCTCCTTTTCCACACCCTCCTGACACTCTCCCTCCTCCTTTCTTTCTTTCTTTCTTTCTTTCTCTCTTGTCCTTTCTTTTCTTCTCCTCCTCTTCACCCTCCTGACATCCTCCTCCTCACTTTCCAGACTCCTTTACTCCTCTCTCTCTCTTGTCCGTCTATCTCTCCTCCTCATCTCCCCCTGTCTTCTTCTCCACCTCTCCTCTCCTCCTCTAAATCTCCACCCTCCTGACCTCCTCCTCTTCTCTCTCCTCCTTCACTCCTTTCCTGACCCTCTCTCCTCCACTCTCCACCTCTCCCTCTTATTATCATTCCCTCTCCTCCTCTTTCTTCACTCCCTCCTCACACCTTGACTCCTCTCTCTCTCTTCCTGTTTTTTGCTCCTCTTCCTCATCTGCTCTCCTCTCTCCTCTGCTCCCTCCTGACCTCCTCCTCCTCGTCTTTCCCTCCCTCCTGACCTCCTCCTCTTCTCTCCTCCTTCACTCCTTTCCTGACACCTTCCCTCCTCCTCCTCTCTCCTCCACTCTCCACCTCGCCCTCTTATCTTGTCGACTCCACCTCTTCCTATTTTCTTGTTCCTGCTCCTCTTTCTCGTCTCCTCTCCTCTTTTCTCTACTCCTCTACTCTTTCCTGACCTCTCCTCTCCACCTCTCCTCTCCCCGTCTATCTCCTGGCCTCTCTCTCTCTCTCTCTCTCTCTCTCTCTCTCTCTCTCGTCCCTCTACTCCCTCCTGACCTCCCCTCTCCACCTCTCCCCCCTCCTCTTTCTCTTCTGGACCCTCCTCCTCCTCTTCTCTCTTGTCCCTTCTTTTTTTCCCCCTCCTCCTCTACACCTTCCTGACCTCCTCTCTCTCTTTCTCTCTGTCTCTCTCTCTCTCTCTCTCTCATCCCTCTCCTCCCTCCTGACCCCCCCCCCCCCCCTCCTCCTCCTCCTCCTCCTCCTCTCCTAATTAGCACCTGAGCGTACAGGCCTGGTTAATATTCGGCGGCGAGGCGCAGCGACGGCAGAAGGGCACCTCGCCGCCTCTCCTCCGCTGCTGTTGCCATGGCGACGGCATGGAAATGAAGCACTGCTCTCTCTCTCTCTCTCTCTCTCTCTCTCTCCTAATTCTTTTTTTTTTGCCCCCTCCTCTCCTCTACCCCCCCCCCCCCCCCCCCCACTCCCCCCTTCATTTTTTAATAAGGAGTCACTGCATCCATTAAATTTTGGGATGGAGGGATGGCAGCGGAGAGTCGCAGGGGCAAAGCGACGTGCTCCGAGGAGAGAGAAGCAGAAAAATTAAAGAATTTTAAAAAAGGGAAAAATGAAAAAAGATGTTTTGGAGTATTTACAGTTTGTGTGAACCGCGATTATTTATCTCTTCGTCTGTCAGATGTTTGCGATTCGTCGCTCTGTCCAAGGACGCCGCGGGGGCTTTTCTGTGTCTGACAGAGTTTGTTGAGGGGCTGGGTGGGGCGGGGTGGGGGGAGGGGGTGTGTGTGTGTGTGTGTGTGTGTGTGTGTTGGGAGGGTGGTGGTGGGGTGGGGAGGTTGGATTTGGACGGGGGCCTTGGCCTTGATGAAGTTCTTTAAAGCTGCTAATTGTATTTCATTCATATTTCATGGTCGCGGGGGGCGGCCATTTTGCCGAAGGAGAATTGATAGAATGTCAGGTGTGTGTGTATGGGTGTGTGTGTGTGTAGATGGGTGTGTGTGTGTTGCATTCCTAAGCCATGACAGTGTGAAACCAGTGGGTTTTGTATGATTGAGTGTGTGTGTGTGTGTGTTTGTGTGTGAGCGCCCGTGCGTGCATATATGTGTCTTGCATTCGTTAGTCATGACAGTTGGAGGTCACTGGGATTGTGTGTGTGTGTGTGTGTGTGTGTGTGTGTGTGTGTGTATCAGCATGTCTGTGTGTCTCCTCATAGACATTCATACAAGACGTGCGCATGTATGTGATGCATTTTTAAACTGTGTGTGTGTCTAAGTGAGTGTTTGCTTTGCCGTAGACAGAAAACCATCATAGGCTCTGTGTGTGTGTGTGTGTGTGTGTGTGTGTGTGTGTGTGTCCATCATCAGCTCCAAGGCCAGTAGTACAGCTTGTGTTGTTGCTGTGAATCCTCGTCAGTCCAGATAAGTCAGTTTAACCAAAACAGCAACATATGTAAAACAAGTTTTCAGCTTTCACCTTTCAGTTTTATCTCAGGCAGCAGGAAGACCGTCCCGCACCCAAAGGACTGAGCCTGACCTCTGACCTCCCTGTGGAGGCGGGGCGAGAGAAAAGAGAAAATCCCTCTGGGTGTCACTGAAGCGTCACATTATTATCACTTTATTATCATCATATGCAAATAATATGCAGTGTTTCCTCTGCGATCATTCGGCTCATTTGTAGCCGCCACTGCTAGCTAGGGAACGTGAAGTCAATATAAAACCGATTCAGCCCGACTTCCCCCTAAAACACAAGGAAGTGCAGCGCTTCTGTATGCAAATAATCATTTAGTTAAAGTGTCAGAGGCACCGCAGTCTGCAGCTGGAACCAGAACATGACATCCAAGCATCTCTGCTACATACATTTCCTTATATTTTTATTTTATTTATCTTCATCCTCATATCTGCTTTCATTTTTCTTTTATGTCCTATTTTTTTTGTAATCCTGTCTGTCTCCCTATATTCTTATTTTAATTCATTTTATCTTAACTTCATGTCTGCTTTCATTTTTAATCTACTCTTGTTTTCTGTTCTATCTACTATCTTATTGTATGTATTTATCTTAATTGCGCGCCAGATGGTGGCGCTGTAACAAGCAACTTTTTGTTTTGGCCAATAACTCCTGAACCAGAAGGTCTAGAAATGACTATTTTTTCCACTGTGATGCTTTTTCCGCCATTTTTAATTTTATGCAAATTGCTGTTTCTTCCGCAAAGTTGATCAGATTTCCACTAAATCTTTCACTCAGCACATGTGGAGATCCTATATTATGGATGTTGTGCAGAATGTTGACACTCCTAAACTTTTGGTCTGATTTTCTGTGATATTTTTCAATGAAGAAGTAAGGAGAAAAATGGCTGCAATGCTTTTGTTAACATAAAATAGCGATTTACTAATACTTTGGATCTATTCCTTCAACACTCAGCTTCGTGTTCATCAAAGTGTCTCTTTGGTGTGAAGTGGGAGATTGTTTTTGATGAACGTATAGTTTAATTGTTTGTGTTATTGTCACAAATATTAACATGTATGATTTTTTTTTTTTCTCAAACTAAACCTAGTCAGTTTTTAATGGGGTTAAGTTATTGCAAACCGACAAAGAAAGCATTTTCAGAAGCTAGCTGTCCCCAAACCTTTGATCGGCAGTGTGCAAACAGGAAGTTCGGCATAATTTCTTGATGCTAGAGCAGCCAAATTTAATTTACATTTCATTTTTCGGACCCCAAAATGTGTCTGACCGCATTTGGTCACTGTCAGGACAAATTGGCAATTTTTCAAATGGAAATATGTCAGGAACCATTTTACCAGCAGTTGCAGGACCGTCACCAAAATGTTCTGTGTAGAACTTTTCCAAAGTGATGAGTCAAGCTTATATTGTCACTGTCAAATCATTTGGACCGCTTTTAACTGTACTTCATTTTATTGTTATTGTACCTTAGTCCTGTATACACACACACACTTGCGTACGCAGACATACAATGTACATACAAAGAGGATGTGTCGATGTGTGGTTTGGATACATGGATGATGAACTGGATGAATGACTAGAAGGGAGCGACAGAGCGAGGGTAGGATGAATGGAAGAAGAGCGGGAGGGAGCGAGGGAGGGATGAATAGATTGATTGATGTCATACATATTCAACTATGCAGACTTGACCTTGGGATACTAAATGATACAAGAGTTTGGCCAACTCGTCGCACATCGTCAATGCGAGGCTGAGAGCAGCATTCCAATTATCCAGCCAATCACCCGAAACCTAAAACTCTCTCAAGGTTCTTTGCAAATGAAAAGCCAGCTTTGTTCTCATCAGTACATCAAATTGCCTCACAAGTTCCATCAGTCATTTACCGCAGTTGTCCTCTGTCATTTAAAGCTTCCCAGCTATCTAATGCTCAAAGTGCCATCTAGGCCTTTCATCGCCGGTTCCCAAAATGGGCTCCGGGGGCCACCTTGAGCCTCGAGGGGCTTCCGGCGGGTCCCCCAGCAAAACAAACTGTTGAACTGCTTACAGCCCGTTTTCTTCAACTCTCTGGGTCAGGTACCAGAAATGTTTTGCGGGTTTACCTCAATGACAAGAGCGTGTTTTCTTTGGACTACCTTGATCCCATTCGGGGCGTCCTGGTGGCTCAGGTACCTTTGAATCCAGTCCTGGACCTTTGCTGCTTGTCATCCCCTTCTCTCTCTCCGATCTTTCCTGTTGCTTTACACTATGAACTTTATGAAATTTATTAAAAATTACATAACAATAATCTAAAGACGACAACGGACACTCCCATCTTTATAATTTTGGACACTGAGATTTCTTATCCCGTACAAATTGTCCGTTAACTTTACAGAAGTCCTGCGTTAACAATTACTTTACGCATGTTGCCCTGAAAACTAAAGACATGTAAAGAAACAAACTCCTGATCATGCTAGGTGGGATATGGTGCTAGAATTGCTCTAAAATTTCAAGAAAAGTTGAGTGCTATACCCTGAGGGTCCGAAACGCGTTCTGCGCAATTTTTAACTTACAGTTTCGACTAGCCAAACAGAAGTAAGTCTTCTTAACAGATTTTTAGACTGCCTTGGATCTCCTTTTTTTCCATGATTACCAGTTGACCCTTTTTATCCAAAGAGCACCCACAATTTTTAACATTTAAAGCTAAGCCTCCTATCTCTTTTCCGTCAATTACTGCGGGCCTTTTCCGACCTTTGGACATCTTCAGTCTGCCTTGCCTTTCAGTAATTGCCCATAAGGAGCTAAGCGTAGGACAAAATTTGCAGTTTTTTGGCGGTGCCATCAGAACATGATGTCCCGTTGGTCGGTTTTACTGAACTCTTGTGTAACTCCAGTGTGATTTGGATCTCTATAAGATTAAGAGGTTGGAAATAGCCTGGCACTCTCATAAGAGCTGGGTCATACTACCAGCTGTGCTAATGATGCATCAGCACCACGAGGTGTCTACACAAAGGCGTCCTTTGATCAATCATTTAGCATCCCCACACATACACACACATATTGACACATATTTTGAGCTGGCAAATTTTGTGCTGCATGGTGGATACGTGCCTGAGGGGGGGGAGGGGGGGTCACGGGGATCCAAAATGAGAGCGCTTTCAGTTTCCGAACATCGCCGCCTCGAATGCGTCCTCGCTCCCTTCAGACGCTCCTCTGCTCTCTCCTTGTTTCCTCAGATTCCCTGTTGATTCGTTCCCATGTTACATCCCAGGCGTTTAGCTCACGCTCTTATCTAGAGTGACTTACAGTGAGGGGAGCAGGTGGGGGGCCGATGCCTTGCTCCAGGGTCCATTAACATTGACACAGGTTCCTGACGGACACGCGAATTCACAGTTTTAGACAAATTTTCAAAATCGGAGTAAAATCACAGCGGTCATCAGGTGTAAGCCTCAGTCGGAGTCGTCTTTTTCTTGTCTTGACCGTTACAACAAAATCAAACATGTTTAATATTATCTTAAGTCTTTAGTCTTGGCTCAAAAGGTGTGTGATGGTCAACGACGCGATTTATAATGCTACACGCTCAACAGCCAATAGGTACGCTGTCTTTGGCTGACATCAGCACCTGTAGCGACAGGTCGCCAAGGCTCTACCAGGGACAGACAGAGGAGGAAACATGGCGATGCCGGCAGGGGGAAGAGCCAGTCCCGGTTCTGTTGGACCGCATGCACCGAAAACCTGCGTGATGCAAGCCAAGGAACTATGACCAAATCTCTGAAAAATCCTGTCTTTTAATGTGTGATGCTGCATGATTCTCAAGTCTTAACAGAATCTTAAAATGTGAGCATCTCTAGGACTTAAAACTCAAACAGATTGTTGAGAGAGTGCGTCAGACTAAATGTATGGTAGGCATTAGCTGTTGCGGGGGGGTCAGATCCATGAGCGTTTGGGTACAGGACGACCTCAGGAACCGCCCGTCCACCCTGCAGATTCAGCCGCAGGACGAACGCCGGTGGAATTTGCTCTCAGTACAGCTTGTAACAAAAGCTTTGCTCTGCATAAATTTACATTGTCCCCCTCCCTGAGAGCGCTCGTCCCCTTCAGTTTGCCCTTGTCCCAGTAAATGTGTCTTTAACCCCTCCTATTAGCACTCTTGCTCCCTCCAAAGTGCCTTTCTTCCCTCCAATTTGTCTTTTTATCCCCCAGGATATCCCCTTATTACCTCCGATACCTTTTTTTCTAGGATGTGTGTGCATTCGTTCCTATACACCCTTGTCAATCCAGTCTATCCAGTATAAACTAGTAGTAGGAAAGTTTCCATTAGTTTGTAGTTGTAGTCACATAATACTGCAGTATCAAATCTGTAAAGAGTGGACATGGGGAGACAGTTTGATGGATAGATGCTTGGGCTAGACTGATATATCGGTTTGGCCTTGATGGAGGTGAGAATATGATTTCTTCATCATCAGCTTCAGGGTTTGCAGTGTGTAAAACCTACAGTGCAACCTGCCACACCCTGCCTTGAAGCAATGTTCCACTTGGTTTTAACATGGTGGTTGTTTGGCACTCGCCATGAAAACCAGAATATAAACTACTCACCAAGATCGAATGCAGCTGGACGAGTTTGTAGCGTTCAGATTTTTACTTCCTATTAATTTGAATGGAAACTGACATTGAACACGTTGGTGAACAGATTCAACAACAGATCCTGCTTTAAGACAACAAAGCGTCCTGGGTCTGTCGTCATTTTGCATTTCTATTCTTGGTTAAACACTCAAATGTAAAGAAAAAATTTGCTGCAAACTCGTCCAGCTGCATCCGATCTTGGTGAGTAGTTTATATTCTGGTTTTCATGGCGGTCGAGTGACAAATAACCCCCATGTTTAAACTAAGTGGAATATTGCTTTCTGATCTGCTAACACTTCTGGGTTTGTTATAGGCTGCATTTTTGTTATCAGCCTTCTAAAATCCATATCAGTTGAACATAGCTAGGTTTGATTGTTAGTTGAGGAAAACCGTCTGAAAACGCTAAACCCTCTTGAGGAAAATTTCCAGCCTTTTTTGCAAGCTGCAAATTACCGTCGCCACCGTTACAATTTCATCATTTTGCTCTTAATTACGCGGCTCTACCAGGTATTGAACCGTTCTCTCTCAGTACACAAGCGCTGCACAAGCAATTACAAGGAAGGGAGCTGAGCCCGACAAGAATGGGACGCAGCCAAGCGGCATATGACTCCCCTCGTCAGAAGTTGGCCCGGAGTCCTCCAGGCCGATCCAGTGATGCAGCAAAACATGACACTGTTTTTTTTTTTGTTTTTTTTTTCACGGAGCTGGCAGCGGCAGCAGCGGCGGCAGCGCTGTTCCTCGTCGACACAAACCGAGGCCGCCGCCGCCGCCGCCGCCGCCGCAGCTCGGATCTGAATAAAATGCCTCGGCCCGCGGCTCCGTCTGCCTCCACACTCCCTCCTTCCCTTCTTTCACTCAACCATTTTGTGTTTTATCTCTTTTCTCTTGTTTCTTTTTGTCTCGCGTCTTCAGTCCCCGTCCTTCCCCCTCCACCTCTTTCCGTTCATCTGCTCTTTCTCTTTTTCTTTCCGTCACCTACACTCGTTCCTTTTTCCCTCCCATCTCTTTCTGTTCATCTAATTTCTTTCTCTCTCCTCCTCCTACACTCTCTTGTCCTTTTCCCTCAACCTCTTTCTGTTAATCTACTTTCTTCTTCTTTCTGTCTCCTACACACTCTTGTCCTTTTCCCACTACCTCTTCCTATACATGTACTTTCTCTCTGCTCTTTTCTGCGACTCCTCCTACACTCTCTTATCTTTTTCCCATTCTCCTCTTTTTGTTTATCTCATTTCTGCCTTTCTCTGTCTCCCTCTACACTCTTGTTCTTTTCCCACTCCACCTCCGTCAGTAGCTGGGTTTCCATCCAAGTATTTTTAAGCTAATTTTGATGTATATGATTAGAAAAGCCCAATCGAAATGGCAAATTTTGATCACATTTCCTCAATATCACAACAACGTGCACTTGCTTGTGGAGGAAAATATTTTGTTGATAAAGTATGGGAATGTATGGGATGTAAACGCATTCATCAGATAATGACGTAGGTTTAGTTCAGTTTCATTGCATAATAATTCAACTCAATTCGAAAGTGTCTGGATATTCTGAAAGACTGTAAAATATCTGTCTTCCATGTAAGCTATAAAGAGCCAATTCTAGTTGTTTGGCCATTAGTTGCTGCATTAGAATATCGGCACATTCATATCTTTGTTTTTGTCCTTTGCATGAAATATGACCAAAATTAACTGACACTGAGGAACAATAACAACTCGCCCAGTACTAATCACGTGTTGAAATACACAAATCCATTGCACATATTGGACAATTTTCCGCCATTTTGATTATTTTTCTTCACTATTTTTCCCGCAAAATTGATCCAATCTTAACGACATTTTGCACACAGCAAATACAGACTTCTTAGATTACCCAGAGTTAGGAAAATACATACCGTTTGGCCGTGGTGAACAAATGAAGTTGACAAAACAGGAATTGAGGCATAATTCCTAAAAATCCTAGAGCGACCAAACTGAGAATAGAGATCACCTGCAGTGCTGAGAAGACGATTTTATTAATAATAAGCCGACACATTTCGGCACGCGGCGCTGCAAATGTGGCCGGAGTCTCTCTGTTCTCAAGCTCGTCTTCCTATTCCAACCAAACTTTCACATACGTATTTGGGATCGGCCCAGAAGTGTCAGACCACATTTGGTCGTGCGACACCCTTGGAGTAGCACCTATTCCTTTTTATTGCTCCTACAAAGTTGCCTTAGTCTCCACAAAATTTTAGTCACAGCATGTTCCAGCTGCCTACGTCATCTTTGTCCCACAGAATTGTGATATTTTTTTGTTGCACGCAAACAAGAAGGAATGCATAATTCCTTAACACCCAAATGTTCGAGCAAACCAAACTTCATAAAAATATTTGTGAAGGCCTAGAAGTGTGTCAGACACATTTGTAGCTTGGCCATCTGCAGCTTCATCACACGGCCAAGAAGTGCCAAATTTTCAAATGGCAACATGTCGAGCACTGTTTCACCTGCAAGACTTTCACCAAAATGTTCCATCTGTGAAATGTAGAACTTTTCCAGAACAATGACTGGTAACGCTTTATTTTATTTATATAAGTTAATTTCTTAGGAAGTTTCCTGGAAAGAACCGTGACATTATGCACTAATTTAGACTATAGGGGAAATAGAGAAAGAGTTCAATGGTAGTTGGTCATTTCTTTTGGAGTTTCCAAGACAGAATCATGAAATTATGTAGTAGTTATATAGAAAATTAGAAATTAGAGGAAGGAAAACAAATAACTATATTATATAATTATATGAATAATAATAATAATAAACTTTATTTATATAGCACCTTTCATATCATAAAATGCAGCTGAAAGTGCTTTACAAGAGAAACAATAAAAATCAATAAATGATGATAAAAACAATCCTAAGATATAAAAAGCATAAAACGAGTATAAGAAATATAAAACAAGTGTATCAAAGAATAAGATAATAATAAAATAAATTAAAAATAATAAAGAACAATCCTAAGATATAAAAAGCATAAAACAAGTACAAGTATAAAATAAATGAATAATGACTTGGGTTACCAAATTGAACTCTGCCTATTATTTTTCCAGTAAATAGTTTTGCAGTTCCAGGAAACTCTTTTAGAAATGTTCAGCATCTCATCGACTCACCACAGTTTCTATAGAACTGCTGCATCGTTTCATGATCCTTTCCAGGAAACTTCCTAAGAAATTAACAGCTCCTTTCTAGGAAATTATTAGGAAATTGTGGACCCAGAAAATAAAGCGTTACCCGATGAACCCAACTATTGGTCGCTTGCAGCTCTATATTGTTTTTTCCAGACGATCAGGAAGTCTTTTTATTCACTTCAACCCAGCTGATGGAAACGCACGTAATTCACATTTTATTTTTTGCGATATTTCAGACGTCCGCTAGAAATTTTCTTGACAGTCGGATGGAAACATAGCTTATCTCTTCTTTCTCTCTTTTCCCCTCTGTCTCCCTCTAAACTATTCTTCTCCGCCTGTTCCTTTTTCTTTTTATCCTCTTTCTTTTCTCTGCCTCCTTCCACTCTCTCTCTTGTCCTCTTTTCCCTCTGCCATTTTCTGTTTATCTTTTCTCTCTCTCCCTCCTTTTTTGTCTCTTTAAACACTCTCTTGTCCTTTCCCCCCCCCTCCCTCTCTCTGTTTATCTGCTTTCTTTCTCTCTCTCTCTCTCTTTCACTGTCTTCCTTCTCTTTCTGTCTGCCAGGCCATGGCCTAGTTAAAATGTCTTCTGCTTTGTGCCTGTTCTGTTTCATCAGCTTAGAAGTTTTTAGACTCTCTCTCTCTCCCTCCTCCCTCTTTCCCTCTTTGTCTCCCCCTCTCTCTCTCTCTCTTACTTTCCCCCTTTATATCACTTTCTCCCTCTCTCTGTATCTCTACCTGGCTCTACCCCTCCCCCCTTACCTCTTTTTCTCCCTCTCCTTCTCTCTTTCTACCCATTTCTCTCTCTGTCTCTCTCTCTCTCTCTCTCTCTCTCTCTCTCCTTATCTCTCTATCTGTCTTTACCCCCCTCTCTCTGTTCCATTGTGTGGATGATAGCTGTCAGGAGATCTCATCACCGAGTCTCTCTTATTACATGATTACAGGGTAATTATCCTGTGAAGTTGTCTTTGCCCGAATCTATGAAAGACGCTTAATGTCTTTTTAATGGGGTTTGGAGTTTGGAGACAGTTTTTTTTTTTTCTTGTCTTTTTTAGTTCCTGTGGACTGTTCATTTCATTGCATTTACATGTGATTGGCCTGGAACAGTGTGCCCTGATTAAGTGGCACTCAAATCCATTGTAATTTTCGGGCGCGCCTCACTCGGTATAGTCAGCCAGACTAACTTGATTTTTAACATATCGCCTTGGCTTTGTCAGCAAATGCCGTCATATACCAGGATCTGATGAAAGTAAGTCTGATGAAACTCTTGCGCTATTTAGGGTGAGTGCCTACATAGAAACCTGGCTTGGATGTTAAGAGGGAAGGGAGTGTGTGTGAGAGCGGGCATGTCACTGAGGTTATCGAGAGAGAAACCTCCCATCAGAGAAGTTTGCTTGAACTTGGCCCAAAATAACTCCAGAAAGCTCAAGAGTGATTATTCTGGCATACATGGATAAAAAAAAATCAACTTTATCACTCTTCCGTTTACTCTGTTTTGTTCCATGTTTCTCTCCCAGGCGAAGTTTGTCTCTCATGTATCCTAGTAAACACGTACAGCACATTGCCAACATGCATTTCCCCATTTTTGGCCGTACCAAAGGTGAAGTGTGAATTGTATCTCAGTGAATATAAAACTATATATTCACCTATGAAGAGTAGTGAATGAAGTGCTACTCATCCATTTTGGACAAAAACTATTACCTGAAGTTCATCATTCAATATACACTCACCGGCCATTAACTCATTAACGCAAATAGCCTGCTCCTCCAAACAGTGAATCATGTGGCCACAACTCAATATATAAAGCATGCAGACATGGTGAAGTGGTTTCGTTTTTTGTTCGACCAAACATCAGAATGGGCGTGATCATGATCTAAGAGACTTTGAGCGGTTTGACTGTTGGTTCAGCATCTCAGAAACAGCTGCCATCCCGGGATTTTCACACTACAGTCTCTAGAGTTCACAGAGAACGGTGCGATGAACCAAAAATATCCAGTGAGCAAAAACAGCTTGTTAATGAGAGAGGTCAGAGGTCAGAGCAGAATTGGCAGACTTGTTCAAACTATCAGAAAGGACAGAAATGCTCCAGTAACAGTCTTTACAGCAGTGGTGGTGTGCAGAATGGCGGCACAATTTGTTGGCCCTTATGATAAATGGGCTACAGCAACAGATGACCAGCCGCTACTTGATAGGTGTACCTTATAAAGTGGCCAGTGAGTGTATATTAACCGATGAAGAGTTCATTTCCAAAGTGCTACTCATCCTTTTTGGACAAACACTATTACCTGAAGTTCATTATTCAATATCTAACTTAATGTATTTGAAGGAACCTTTGATCCAAAGCACCTCACATGACCGGAGTGTGTACATTCTCAGCATGGGTGACCCCAGTGGGAATGGGACCCCTAACTTTGGCAAGATTAGTGGATTAGTGCAGGATATCAAGACATAGAGGATGCAGTTTGTGAAAGTGTTATCATAGCCTACTTTTTAAAAAAAGAAAGTAACCATTATCTATTGTGGTAGTTGTTTGCTATCACTCATTTTGTACGAGTAGAATATCTCATTTTGGAACAAATCTCTTCACATATTTTCTCTTCACACTGTCATTGTCCCTGTTCTTTGTCTTCTCTGGGTGAATGAAGCATCGCGTCTTACACAGACAATATCAACATGACTTATCCTCTGTGTTTTTCCAACATGTATTTTTCTCTGCTTTTTGTCTTTTTTCTTCCCCCCGAGTGACTGAAGTGCAGCTCAGTGAACACAAACAATATTAACATGTAATTTTCTCTCTGTTTGTCTTTACCCAGCTTGAGCGCCGCTGCTATCTGTGATGCCCTCCCATGACGCCCAGGTCGGGAGCTGACGTTGCCAGTGAGCGGGAGACGCCACTGCACAACCGGTCCTGGGCCAGCGCCGTCAGCCGGTTCTCGCCCTCCCTCTCGCACGCTGGAGACTCCCTCTCTGTCTCCCCACCCGCATCCTCCACCATCACCTCCGATCCGCCCCAGTAAGGCCCCCTTGAAAACGGACAGGCTGACGTCCTCGGCCAGCACCAGCAGCAGCCAAATACCACAATATCTTCAACGTAAACAGCAACACCAGCACCACCATCACCACCACCACCAGCAGCCGTCATGTCCAGCCGTAGGAAGTCCTCCACCCCCTGCATGGTGCGGGTCATCAGCGACCTGCCCGAAGAGCAAGGTGATCCGGAGGACGTGATGGACGTGGAAATGTTAGCGGACAACGGTTTAAGGGAGAGAGGGTCGTCGGAATCGCGTGAATCTGCCGAGAAGAGCCAAAATCCCCAGCAGGATAATCCAGAGAATCCAGACCAGCAGATGTTTCCAAAACTAGTGGAAAACCAGAATCCAGAGCCATTAGAACAAGAAGATCAGTCAGGTAAAGAAGACCGAGACTCTGTCATCGAAGATATAGGAGGCAGAGAGGTGAAGGACAGGGAAGTGTCCAACTCTGAGACGACTTCCCAGAAAAAGCAGCTCAGAGGCTACGAATGCAAATACTGCCCGTTTTCGACGCAGAACCTGAACGACTTCAAAGAGCACGTGGACTCCAGCCACCCTAATGTCATTCTCAACCCGCTGTACCTGTGTGCTGTCTGCAACTTCAGCACCAAGAAGTTTGACTCGCTCACAGAGCACAACGAGAGCCGGCACCCGGGCGAGACAAACTTCAAGTTCAAGAGGGTAAAAATGAACAATCAGACTATCTTAGAGCAGACAATCGAAGGCAAGGACAATTCAGTCGAATGTGTTTCGACAAATGAACAGGGTGAAAGCAACAACAGTGCAGGGTTTCCGTCTTGCATATCCACCACAGTGAAAACCCCGGATAATATCCAGTCACTCTACCAAGGGAGCGAACTGAAAAGTCAGCTGGACAGCCTGATTCAGAAGGATCAGATCACAGCAGTGAACATCAACGGAACAGTTATCATCCCCGAACCCACCATCCTCCAAGGGCTCTCCCATGTCACACCGTTGCTCCAGCGCCCACCCAACTTTAACTCCATACCAAAAATAGCTGTTCCCCTGAACACCACCAAATATAACCCTTCCCTGGACAACAACCTGACGCTGATCACCTCCTTCAACAAGTTTCCTTACCCGACGCACGCCGAGCTCTCATGGCTGACCGCCGCCTCCAAGCACCCGGAGGAACAGATCAAAGTCTGGTTCACCACCCAGCGGCTGAAGCAAGGCATCACCTGGTCCCCGGAGGAGGTGGAGGAAGCCAGGAAGAAGATGTTCAATGGCTCCATCCCTCCCGCCCATCACACTTTCACCGTCCTGCCTACAAGCCCCATCTCTCAGCCGTCTGCCAAAGCCTCCCAGCACCCTATCGTCCACACCACAGTCGAGCACACAACTCATGTCAGGACAAGCACCTCCAATGGGTTAAGCGTAGTCACCACCACCACCAATTCTCCCACCGGAGTCACCATTGGCTCCGGCCACACCCTCAAACGGTCCCTGCCGACCCACATGACGACGATGTTCGGCCCGGAGTCAAAGCGGCCCATCATGGCAGTCGCCCCCCACTCCGGAGACCCTAAAGAGAAGGGCCTCATGGCTCCTCCTCCACCTCCTCCCCCCTTGAAAGACCGCCTCCCAATGGCTCCACCTCCGGTTCCCATGGAGATGAAGAGACCTGTAGCACTTCCTCTGGTCACCACGGAGATGAAGAGGTCATCCGCTGCCGTGCCTTTAATGCCACCGCCATCATCATCGTTATCACCGTCTTTGTCGTCCAAAGGGAAGTTACTGACATCGCCAATTCCGCAAAACCAGAAAATCAAGCCAGTGGTGTCACTGCCCTCCATAGTCTTTCCAGAGTCCTTAAGAAGGCATAATTTATTTCCCCCACCTATTATTGCCCCTCCATTTAAGAACTACCTTATTCCTCATCCTACGTCCATCACTTCCAAAGAAAAGCACCCCATCACCCATGCTTTGTTAGCACCAGATTTGAAGCTGCCGAACTCTCCCCCTCTCATCGGCCCACAGATCAGGAGGCCAACCATCATCCAGTCCATTCGTGCCCCGGCAAAAGCCCCGTCCCACTTTCTAGGGTTCCCCTCTGATGGCAAGAAGTTGAAAGAGCAGCAAGGAGTGGAACTGAAAGCCAGCTATCCCAGAGGAGACAGAGCACTCACTCCTCTGTCCGAGGCCAATGGCATGTCACGCACAGACGCCAAATGGTCCCGCGATCAGACCTCCCCTGCCCACAACAACGGGGTCATACAGTTGGATGGCGGCGAGCCGCCAGCAGTGCTGAAACACGAGCACAAACTGAAGTCATCGGTCCCGACCCAGTTCCCCCTGCTGGAGAGGATGAAAGGAAAGACAGCGGAGCAGCTGAAGATCCTGGAGGAGAACTTCCTGCGGAACAGCTTCCCCACGCACAGCGACGTGGACAATCTGGCAGCCACCACCCGCCTGTCTCACCAGGAAATCGACAGCTGGTTCCTGGAGCGCCGCGCACTCCGCGACAACCTGGAACAAGCGCTGCTCAACTCCATGGGCACCAAGAGGATTAGCGCCGGTGGCATCGGTGCCGTAGTGGAGAAACGACTACATCATCATCAACAGCAGCATCAGCAACACCAAACTCTGCAGCTTAATGGGATTCACAAACCAAGCACCGGCGGGGGCCATCTTAAAAGCCCTCCTCCACCTCCCTCCATGTTGCCCATCGTTGCCCCCTCCATCCCCAACCCAACTTCCTGCTCAGTGCCTCCAGACAGCCGATCCCTGGCGCTCCTCAAGGACGATTTTGCTCAAACGCGGTGGCCTTCCCCTGAGGAGTTCAGCCAGCTGGAGGCTCGGACGGGTCTGCCGCGCACCGACCTCGTCCGCTGGTTCAACGACAGCCGCTCAGCACTCAAGAGCAGCAGCGTGGAGCTGACAGAACTGTTTCACAACAGCAACGCCGGCGGGGTGAACGGCGGGCAGGGGGCGCCGGTGAGCTCCCCCGAAAACGCTCCCGGCATCATCCAGCGCTGCCAGGAAGGAGGCGTAACAAACAACAGCAGCAGTAAGGTGCTGGAGGCTGATTTGGGCCGGCTGATGGAGCAGCGGGCCAACAGCCTCAGCAGTCAGCAGCACCAGGAGCTCCAAGACTGGTTCAGCGGCAGGTAGCGTACTAGAACAGATTTAAGATTCTATATGTATTTTTTTGCCATGCTTTATGCCATTCGGTGGCCATTGTTGTTCAAAGCACCTTAGAGCAGTGCTTCTCAACCTGGGGGTTGGGACCTCCCGGGGGGTCGCGGGATAATTTTTGATCATTTTGATAATTTTGACAAACATTTCTACTACACAATTTTATTATCATGTCTATTTCTTTAGGATTTTTCTAATTTTTGCTTTTATCTTGTGAAATGCTGAATATTTTTCAGCCTCTAGGCCTTCCCTTATAATTAATCAACTGAAACAACCTGAAAAAAGGAAAATCATTCTTTGGTTGAACTGTTCACCACCTGTGACAGGGGGTCGCGAGTACGTATTGCTTCGCTTTAAGGGGTCACGAGCCAAAAACTGTTTTGGAGTACCATTAGTGCAGACATTTTAGTTTGAATGGTCCCAGTGGGAAAACGAACCCCTCCCCCTGGTTAGTGCCATGCTTTATCCACTGTGATTGGTATAGATTTAATGAGGGGAAACCAATAAGGGATAATGGCTTTTACCTGGATTCACCTCATCAGTGTACTTGATGAAAAGAGTAAGCGTCCCTAATATTTTGTACATTCAGTGTACGTTGAGCTACACAGGAAATGAAGCTACTAACCCTGGCTGTGTCAGCACCATGCTCTACCCATTAAGCTGCACAGGACACCACACCTTCTCTGGAGACCTACATGTCCAAAATAAATCTTCTTTACTGGTTTTGTGATGTGGCAGGTATGCTTATATTGCCAAATTTATACTGTTTTCAAGACATTAACCTACAACCCTACTGTATTTCATTTAGTCTACCTTTCATTCCAGGGAGTTGGGACGTGTTTGGCAAAATAACATAGCCATTAGGTTGGATACCAATATCTCCACAATAATTTGGGGAAGCATTTTATTCTTCCCATGAGCCAGCTTTGGGTCCAGGCTCAGTCTTTGAAAAGCAGCGCTGTATTAAACCGGCGCTTTGCAATTCTTCTGGCTCCTGCTGTTTTTATAAGCTCTGCACACAGCCAAGTCCACTCTACCATTTGCAATGTACAGTCAGCAGCAGAAGTAATGGGGCGGTGATGCAAAGTTATAGTATAGGGTCACATTTCTAGTCACATTTCTCATTTCACATGCCGAAAATTTAAAGACAGGGTTGGCGCCATTCATGAACTGAATTGAGTAGGGCTGCAGCTAACGATTATTTTCTCGATTAATCGATTAGTTGTTTGGTCTATAAAATGTCAGAAAATGGTGAAAAATGTCGATCAGTGTTTCCCAAAGCCCAAGATGACGTCCTCAAATGTCTTGTTTTGTCCACAACCCAAAGATATTCAGTTTACTGTCATAGAGGAGTAAAGAAACCAGAAAATATTCACATTTAAGAAGCTGGAATCAGAGAATTTTGACTTATTTTTCTTTAAAAATTACTCAAACCGATTAATCGATTATCGAAATAGTTGCCGATTAATTTAATAGTTGACAACTAATCGATTAATCGATTAATCGTTGCAGCTCTAGAATTGAGAACGCATGGTAAATTCCAACTCAATTCCTGGAGTTGGAATTGGAATTGCACCCAGAATTGAATTCCATTAAATTTCATGAAATTGTCTTGACTCGCTAAACATTATAAATCAAACATTATGAATCAAATAAGACAGCTCAACAAATCAAATACATTCAATCATAATGTATGGATTACCATTACATGTTCTGAATCAAATACCACCTGAAGGGTCCCTTTCATGATATTCAGTATTGATAATATATAACACTTATGTGTAATCTCAGATACTGTATGTGGTAAGAAAAAACAAAAAAACATGGAATTTAACAGAAGTTCATTGAATTAAATTCAACTTCCTCAAATTCCAATACTGTTTCCTGTAGGTTCTTTCAAATTCCAATTCCAGTTCCTCAGTTGAATTGACCCCAAACCCCGGTGTAAGACTTTAAAGACTTTCACACTGAAACTTTCACAACAGCTAAAAGAGCTAACGTTATTCCACTGTTTCTATACTTGCACAATTGCATTTTCATATTTCTGATGGCTATAAACGTCAAGTAAACTCTGACTTGGAATGGTTTAACAGGCTGAGGCAGCAGAATGCAGCGGAGTTGAAGAACGGGGGACAGAATGGAGGAGGAGGAGGAGGAGGAGGAGGAGGAGGAGGAGGAGGAGGAGGAGGAGCAGGCCGGGACGTGTTCGGGAGCTGGCTGGAGGACGGACACTCGAGGAGAGGAAGGGAGCTGCTCCTGGACCGGGAGAAGAAGATGGCGGAGGACACATCTGGGAGGCTGACTGGATAAATGGTGAGGAAACATGAAGGAAAGGATGTTGAAGGATGCTGAACTCTGGTAGTCTCTTGTGTCGTGTCTCTTCCTCCATGATAAAACCCCCAAATCAGTGATTCTGTGATCTGTTGCTCCGGTAGAGCAGACTGGAGAATTGTGTTTTTTCTCTCTCTCCATTCACTGCCATTGTATGGAGGAACAGTCTGAAAATCACACTTGTAGTACATAAAGGAACGCCGACAAAGCAGATTCTGACAATATATAAAACAAAACTAGTCCTGTCGCTTATTTGTGTTTAAGTGAATCGCTTTCTTTATGTTTATTAAACAAAAGAAAAGTGAGAGACTGGTTTTTGACAGAATCTGCTTTGCCAAACTCTGTCTCCCACCTTTTTCCGCCTATTTACAAGTATCGCTAAACGTATTATTTTCTTCATTCCATCGGCATAAGTTTCCTCCGACCGGATTCCCATGTTGCACTTGTTCAATAAACATAAAGAAAGCAGTTTGGTTTGTTTTCACAGGGACAGACGCAGCCACAATGACATATTTGCAAGAAGCTGCCGGTTGTTTTGTGTGGTGTCATGGTGTGTTGCCGGTATTAAATGGTTTTCACCACCTGTCCTTGGACAAGATTGGTACACTTCCACTGAGTGTACAAAGCAGGTCAAAGCTATGGCATTTCATCCATGCAAAGAGCGCATTAATGTATTTTAATACGAATTCCTCCCAGTGCAAGAATAAATTCTTCAAAATACATATTTACATTCCAGGCTTTTAGCTGACACTCTGATTCAGAGCGACTTCCAGTTGAGTGCAACGGCAGAATAGACTTTTATTTCCTAGATTACCCGCATTACAAATAACGGTGAAAGGGTGAAATCCATAGTGCAAATATTCCTGAGAATATTTGTGTGACCTTAGAATGGTCACATGAGAGAGAAATGCAAGGAAAAGAATTAAAATAAGAGCTAAGGAGAGAGATGGGAGGGGACGGGGAGTAGTTCTTCTTTTTCCGACTGGACTGGGAAGATCGTTCCTCCACTCCAAACTGGTCCAGGAGGCTCAAAAATGTAGAAGAACTCATTCACTCTTTCCCCAGACCTTTGCCCTCAAAACCTAGACTTATTAAAACGTTTTAGTAATCTGTGCTAAAAGTAAACTAAAAGTAGGCTCTCAATCCATTTTGCGTCCCAGCCTTGTGGCAGCGGCAGCAGACTAGAGGACTTCTGACTCGCTCTGTGCTTTAATGTTAATTGTGACAGTTTTTACATGCATGTGCCACAATTAAAGATATTTTTAAGTCAGTTTTGCCAAACTTCTCAGGCTCAATCACTCCAGTTCAGTTCCAAAGGGCATAGAAAGCAACTGGAGATTCAGTCCGTAAAAGGTAATGTTGCATCAAACACAAAATATCAGGTTATTAACTTTTACATTTTGAAAGAAGTTCCGTTCACCATTTCATATTAACGCGTCGCATTCAGGAATCTCGTCTCTGCTTATAAAGAAGAGGCAAGACACCGCTTCCAGGTCACTATGTGTCTGTGTTTTCCTCGTTAAAATTAACCTTTCAACCAATAGCTAACATTCTCTGCGGTTAGGACCCGCCTCCTGTCAATCACAGCCCAGTCAAGCCACCAGACAAACCAAAGCAAGACGCTTCTGCCAGCTATATCTGTAAAATTAAATGGAAGATAAAGATTGATTTTACAAAAATTACGGCTTAGAATTGCTGCCCTCTTCTCTTCTCTACAGCGTTTATTTAAAATATATATATATATACTAAAAACTGACTGAGATGAGGGAAAAACAGCGAATCTCACAACGTGATAAAAGCTGGAAAACGATGATGAAAAATACTGAGGAAAAGCTTCTTGGGCAACAAATTTGAGCTTATGATCAAATCCAAGCCAAAGTATTTCAAAAGCCCGAACTATTTTCCGTCATTATCTAATGTACGGATGCTATGGACATCATTTCCATTTGATTTTTTCCCATTTTTTGAAAACGATCCCTCAACAGAATCTAGTATTAAGTCAATAACAGTTGCTTAACTGAGGTTCTGGGTTGCTGGTTCTAGAAAGAGTTGAGCCATTTAACTCCCCTCCCTCACAGTGTGTTGATTAAGCCAATACTGCGATCCCAGGCAACAAACAAAACAACTCCAGCCAGTGAGCTACTGTGTGTGTAGCTGTGTGAGTTTTGGCTAATATTGCTTAGCAACAAATACTAAGTTCCAGGAAATAAAAAAATGATTCATTGGAGGCTTAAAATAGCTCCAGACCCCCTAGTGTGGTCAAGTTTGATAGATAAAAGGCTCTGCCTGAGGCGAGGTGTGACGACAGTGTCTGCTGCTGCTTCTACTGTCTGCTCTGACAGCAGAGTGAAAGTTTCAACATTTCTACATGCTTTTTACTCATCTAAATAGAATCAGACCCCGCTCAAATGATTTCCTCTTGTAAAACGCCCGTAAACAAGATGAAAACTTTTCACTGGAAGAATCGTCCACTTTGAGAGCCGCTCAGCACCTCTGGGAATGCCTTGAAATAAACACTGACACCAAAAATCAGAAAGCGACGGGTAACATTTTTTAACGCCCGGCAGAAGTTGTAGGTTCTGTAGATAAAAAAGCGTCCTGTCAGGATGAAAACGGTGTCTGCTGCTGCTTCTTGCTAGACATTGATTGCACAGTGTTGTTGAGGGGCAGAACAAGAGCAGACAGAGGAGCTACAGAGGGAAGTCAGCGTAACATGGAGGTCTGCAGTTCCCATGATGCTCTCTGGCACTTTCATAACAGGTACTGAGCAGAAATACTGTAACAACTCATCTGTCTTCTGAACTACAAATATGGAAGTTCAGTTTAAGACAGAAGGAAAGGACCGATGAGCAAACATAGTATATTTGCATAGTAATTATTCAGTAACGATTGCACAACTTACTTCATTCATGTAATACTGTTATCATGCTAATAATGACTCGTTATCACCAGAAGTTATCAGCATTTAACTGAGAAGTTACACATTATAATAACAAATAGTTCGTCGTTATTACCAGAGATTGCCAGTTACTTTCTGGTAATTTCTATGTAATTACACAGTAATTACTCGTTATTTAATAGTAATTACTAATTATTTGGGTACCGTAATGTAAAGTGCTACCGAAATTTCAGAGCGTGTGTGTGTGTGTGTGTGTGTGTGTGTGTGTGTGTGTGTGTGTGTGTGTGTGTGTGTGTGTGTGGGGTTACAGTACATGTGACATGTTAATGAGCTGGATGGTAAATTAACACCAGGCGTTATGTAAATGACGTCCGATTTCTGTTCTAAAAATCACTTTGGCTTGTAAATGAATGAGAGTGGCAGGTGAGGTTTGGAATCGTTGATGTTACGAGTCGTTCTCGAACACACGACATTTTGGATACACGGTACGTTCCTCAGTCTGCGAAAGCCCTGAGAGGCAAGAGGAAATAAATCTGAATTCTCTTATGGGATGCGATTATCTAAGTGCCTTTGAATTTGTTCTCTCCCATGTTTATCTCAGTGTGATGACTTAAGAACAAGACAATGTAAAAGTTTTGCCAGGATCCTTTTCTAATTTCTACCAATTTGTTTTTCTTCTGTTTTTATCTCAACATATTGACTTAGGAACAGGCGAAACAAACTTTACCAAGATCCTTTTTTCTAACTTCTACCATTTTCCCCCTCCTGCTTTTATCTAAATATATAGAGATAATCTGTTATCTCAATATGAGATAAACACCGGAGACAAAAACATAGAGCTGGATCCCCAAGAGAATCCCAATTTTTTTTGTTTCTGTTGCCTCTCAGCATTTCCATATCAGCCGGCTGAGCAGCAGTCCGTCCTGGACCAAACAGTATTAGCAAATACTCATTTTGTTTCTTTGTTTGTTTTAACCTCCTTCGCTGCCAGATGGGTGGGGTTTGCCATATTGAGAGCCAGTAAGTTAAGACAGTCGCTGTAAAGTATTTGAAAGTAAATTTAGCATTTGTCTGTGTGATTGACAACTCACCTGACACTATAGACTGGTCTGATGCGGTTAAGCTCCTCCCATCTGGTCCCCAAGGTAGATTAAATCAAACATCAAGAATTCTTTGCAGTCTCTATTCAACCCGGGTCTGCTGAGAATCCTGGCTTTTGAGGTAAAAGAAAATGCAAGATATTGAATAGTACTTTGTTGTGTATAGATGTGATTAAATGAAAGCCAGTTTTGTGTGTGTGTGTTGTGTATGTGTGTGTATGTGTGTGTGTACATGTGTGTGTATGTGTGTGTGTGTGTGTCTGCTAGACCTCAGATCACCACGCCAACCTCGTCTTTTGCCAAAACCTCAAAGATCAAATTCATGTGAAAGGGAAGAAGGTTCCCACGCGCTCTTTTCAACTCTGCACTTCTTTTATTTTTTTTATTTCGCCAAACACAAAATGCATTTTTACGTTGTGTACTTTGGATTGGATTTTTGAGGCTTGCCTCCCTGCACCACAGATAAATAGGATGCAGGAGTGTGTGTATGTGTGTGTGTGTGTGTGTGTGTGTATGTGTGTGTGTAATTGCTTGTTTTATTGAACTGTTCTGTGGCCTTTGTGTAATCACATGTAGACTCTGTGCTACAATGCAGTGTGTTTTCTCCTCTACTCTGACGCCTGGTTTCTTAACTCACAATGGGTGCAACAGTAAAATAGACTTAAAAAATTCGACATCACTATTTTTATAAACAACCAACAGTGCGGAGGTCAAAGGTCAGAGCTGCAGCACCCAGAAAAAAAATCCACTGATGCTAGAAAGCTTGTCTGTGTGTTTGTACAATGGAGGATCCTTGTTTGTGTGTGTGTGTGTGTGTGTGTGTGTTGCCATCCATTGTCCCGTCTCTCTAATCACAGCAACTCCAGGCCTCATTTAATCACGTCTGCACAATACACAACTTTAACACAATTTTCTCTCTTATATGGATTTAGGAGAGAGCGAGGCGAGGCGCGGCATCCCATAATAACCGTCAGAGATGTCGCTTAGAGATGAAGAGTTAATTTCCAAAATATTACATTATGTATCTATGATGTCACTCAGTATCTCTGGAATACAGAAGCACCAGGCACTAAAACAGTCTCTTAGGTTACAGACTATTCTTCAACAACTACCGTAATTAATTTTAATTTTGTGCCATCACTCATTTTGTAAGAGTTGTTTTAGCATTTTTTTTTTTTTATTATTTTTTTTTTCAAATGGCAAATATTTAATATGGAATTTCCGGGTTTGGAAAGACTGGAAATGTATCGGAAAATTAATTTGGTAATTTCCAAGATTCGATCAGATTGGTGATAGCACAAAAAAAGTTTGTAAAAGTATGGAAAAAATATTGTTTTACCATCACAATATGTACATAACGAGGTTTTAGACCCCCATCATCCTGCATATTCCACTGTTTGTTGCTGTGGAGAAGAATCTTCTCCAGCGGGCTTTCAGTTGACGTAACACAGTCTTGGGCGGCCATATTGGAGGTCCACAACTTTGCGGTTGCATTTCTAAACGTACAACTTGTCCGTCTCAACAGAATTGAGCAGACTATGATTTAGTGTTTAGATAATGTCAGCTTGTTAGCTAGCTAACCATAGTATCTGGTCAGCTAACATCACTGTCTTGTTGTTAACACATCTGATTAGCACACTAGCTAACGTAGCTAGTAGCAGCTAGCGTTAGCATGTTCACATTAACATCAGTGTGTTTGCTGGCTAGTTAGCTAGCTAACAGTTTGTTCAGGTTAACTGAGCTGACTCTTCTCAAGCTACAACTCAGAGTGTTTTGGAGTAGAGACTAGGGCTAAAGACAAGACAGTTTACTGTGTCACAGTAACCAAATCCACCTTATCACACTATTCACTTTTACTGAAACGTTACTGAATGGATCTACAGACGCACCACAACAAGCTGCTCTGTTTCTAGCTGCTTGGTAGAGATGGAGGACCAGTTCTCCGCTGGTCCGCTGGAGTAATATGGCATAGTTAATAGGGGAAAGACGACTATCTGCATAAATCATACTGAGCACCAAAATCCTCAAGTCAAATAAAAAAACGGAATAAATCTTGAATTTTTAAACTGAAACCCGGTTCAAACCCTGGAACTAAACTGTTGGTATGTGAACAGTCAACAGCGCTGCGGCGTTGGGACGAGCTGAAGCTGCTCTCTTGTTTTCGGCTGTTGTGTGGTTTGTATGTATAATGGAGGATCCATCAGCGTGTGTGTGTGTGTGTGTGTGTGTTACCACCCATTGTCCTGTTTCTCTAATCACGGCAACTGCGGGCCTCATTTAATCACATCCACACAATACACAACTTTAACACAATTTCCCTCTTACATGGATTAGGAGCGCGCGGCCGGCCAGCCAGGTCTCTTGTCTGTGAGAAAGCTGTATTTCACAACGTGTCCCAGTTCCCAGCAGCGCCAGGCGACCAGGAACACCGGCTCCTGGCACAACAATTGCTTTTTAATCCCCCCTCTTTTTTTTTTCTTTTTTTTTAGGAATGATCTGAGCTCTTGTGAAACTGACATTTCTCTCGTGTAAAAAAACAAAACGTTTGACGACAGTTTTTAATGCATATTTTTCCCCCCTTCTCTCTCTCTCCTTCTCTCTCTCGCTCTCTCTCTCTCTCTCTCTCTCTCTCTCTTCTGTCCCTTGCAGGTGCGAATAGGATTTGCCGCCGTCGCTGCTGTCAGAAACATACAGGAGGAAGGAAGGAGAGATAGACGAGGAACGGAGGAATGGAGGAATGGAGGAATGGAGGAAAACAGAATGGAAGAAAAGAGTTTTTTTTAATCATCAGATTTTTTTTTTTTTTTCTGTTTTTAACCGATTTTTATCTCTTGATTGTCGCATCCCAGATCACGCACAACATTTTCCTCAATCATGTCGGAGGTGTAATCTTGTCAGCTTCCCCCCCCCCCCGAAATGACCCGTCGCCCCGTCCCACACGTGACGTCAGAACAAACGGATGAGTTGAAATAAGACAGGGCTCTAGTTTTTATTTCTTTTTTTTTCCAAAGCATAAACATGCTCTTAAATTGAAATTTGAAGAGTGCAGGAGAGAAATTCAGGGGCACGATCTGTGAAAATAATTGAAAATGCCCTCCCCCGACTATGAATCTCAAGCATTTTTCACAGTCGTGTGAATTTTAAGGAGCATTAGAATATTAGAACGGATCTTCACCTAGTTTATCCAGAGGCAAGGCACAGCATAATAACTATCAGAGATGATAGCTGATAGGTGAAGAGTTCATTTGCAAAATGCTATATATCCATTTTGGGGGAAAAGAAAAATCATTACCTGAAGTTCCTCATTCAGTTTCTGTAAAGCACAGAGAGGCTGCAGTCACTAAAAGTTCGACCAATTTTCCTTCCATTCTTCAAAAAGTACCACAATTTGTTTTAACTTTATGCAATCATTCTGTAAAGTTAGTTTCCACTTTTTCCAAATGGCAAATATCTCATTTTGGAGCTCAACTCTTCATATACAGTCAAAAGAGTTGAAAATACTCATTTTTTGCTGCTGTTTTTAACGGTTTTAAAGTTCTATTCTTTGGTCTCTTAGTCATCTTTACTTGTGAAATTTATACTGCATTATAGATCAATCAACAGCAAAAACCAGCATACTGTCCCGGCACTTTGACCGTAGAACATGATCAGCATCTCTGGCTTGTTAAATATTGAAGCGGGACGGTGGCGGCGGTGCAGCCCCGGGGGAAACCGTACAGCTGCAGTAAATAACGGCAGGAATATGGTTTGGCCCGTCTCCACCGCTGCTTCTCTTTGCCTGTGGCTGAACTTCGTGTGTTCCTACACCGATCCGGTCCCGGCTCAAACACAGATCACGGCCCGGTTTCCCAAAGCCGCTTTAACATAAAGTCTTTGTTTTTGTTCACTGGCTTGTAATGGAAGCATCTTGGCATCGGGGTGGAAAACTAACTCCAGCCGGCTCCCAAATCCTGTTAGAGGCCAAGCGGTTAGAGAAACCCTCCTGCCACCGGAGGACCCGGGTTCAAGTCCCGGTGTTGGCAAGCCTCCTGCCTGCTGAAGGGCCAGTGAGCAAGACTCTGAATCCCTACCAGCCCCTGACCTCTGACCTCCCTGTGGAGGCGGGGGAGCAGAAAGAGAATTTCCCTACGGGGACCAATAACGTGTCACGTTATTATTTGTAGTAGCGGTTGATTCTGGGAAACCAAACCCTGGGCCGTGTTTAACAAAAATAACCTCCTATTTGTTCCATTAGATCATTATAATGCTGCTACATCTACAAAAAGTCATTTTTTCCAGATAAACACCTTATTTTCTGAGCTTGGATCTTTGGAGTATCAAACCGTTGCTCTCAAAATTGCACAGAAGTCCTTTAAAACAGTTGTATTACTTTTGTTGTCATTATCACTACATCATTACTATTACTGTGGAAGTGTGCAGGATGGCTTGCATGCAATTTTGAAAGTGACAGTTTCTTACCTCACTGACTGAAACAAAGAAAGAAAATAAATGATAGTATCGTAAGATGGGGATTGGTTTGTGATCAGTAGGATTGTTCCTTAACATCCTGAACCTTCCCTTTATAAACGAGAGCTTGATTGATCAATGGGACAGGCCTGTAAAAGTCCTGAACCTTCCCTTTAAGAGGAGGCTGGGTTAATGATCAATAGGATTGGTTCATTAACATCCTGAACCTTCCCTGTAACTTGACACTTGGTTACTGATCAATAGGATTGGTTTCTTAACATCCTGAACCTTCCCTTTAAGAGGAGGCTGGGTTAATGATCAATAGGATTGGTTTCTTAACATCCTGAACCTTCCCTTTAAGAGGAGGCTGGGTTACTGATCAATAGTATTGGTTTCTTAACATCCTGAACCTTCCCTTTAAGAGGAGGCTGGGTTAATGATCAATAGGATTGGTTCCTTAACATCCTGAACCTAAAACTGGAGCTTGGTTAGGATCAATGGGACAGGCCTGTAAAAGTCCTGGACCGTACCTTTAACCTGACACTTAATGATCAATAGGAACCTTCCCTTTAAGAGGAGGCTTGGTTATTGATCAGTAGTATAGGTTTGTAAGAAAGTCCTGAACTTTCCCTTTAAGATACTTGTGGGAAACCGACATCAGTCTGGTGAGAAGGGGATAACACGGGTCCGACGTGAAAGTTTTTGGACGGAGGGACGGATGTGGATGAGGTGATGTTGTGCGTGACCTGCGTTGCCATGGAGACGCGCGGAGGCGAATCGGAGCACTGAATGTGTGCCTGCAGCAGCGGTCTGTGACTGTACGACTGACCGACCGACCGACCGACCGACAGACAGGGTGGATTTTTAAAAAAAATGAAAAAAAAAAACAACAAAAACGCCGAGTGCCAAAGCTGGGATCTGCTGCATTCTCACTACACTTTTGAAAAAAAAAAAAAGGGTTCTTCTTCTTCTTGTTGTAAATAGGATATGTATGTTTGTTTTTTCGTTTTTTTCTGTATTGCTACAGATTTGTACATTTTTGCGGGAAAAATTTTGTTACATTTTGTAAAACGGGAGCAACTCGCCCCCACCCCCCTCCTTCTCATTTTTTTTTCTCCTCTCGCTCTCTTTCTCCCTTTCTCTCGGCTGAACCCCGGCTCTTTTTTTTTTTTTTTTTTTTTTTTTTGATGGACTTTAAAAAAAAAAAGAAAAAAAAAAAGAAAAACGAAACGGTGCCAGCAGTGGTATGCGTGTGTGCGTGCAACGTTTTTTTTTTCCCCCCCTCTCTCTCTCTCTCTCTCTTTTTGTACTGAAACACAGTGGAACCACTACAAAACGACGGACCAGTTGGCAATACTTCAGTCACTTCTTCTTCATCTCACCGGCACTGGACTTCCGCCCGCCACTTCCCCGCTGAGAGGAGAGGTGGGAGGAGAGGAGAGGAAGGAGGGGGGGACTTCGCTTCACATCAAATCAAATTTGGAAAAAAAAAAAAAAAAAAAAAAGAAAGGAAAAAAAAAACCTTTGGACTTTTTTTTTTTTTTTTTTTTTTTTTTTTTTTACCGTGCTGAAGTGAAGTCAAGTGCTATTATTATTATATTATTATATTATTATTATTATTATTGTAGCCACTCTGTCTGGAACCCTTTTTTGAAGAAAAGAAAAGGAAAAAAAAAAACAACAAAAAAAAAAAAACAAACAACTTAAGCCAATCTGCACTTCTTGTTCCGACGAACATGCTTGTATGACCAAGTGACTGTCGTGGATCTTTGTTTTAACTGATAAGGAACAAAACACAACATACAAAATGACAAAAAAAAACAACAACAAAAAAAAAAAAACAGTTAAGGAACCGTCACATGGTGGCGAACGCAGAAGGATTAACGGTAACGATCTCACACAACACACACTCTGACAAAAAAAACACCCACAATCCAGAATCATGCTGCCTGAATCATAATCTAACCTTAAGCTCTCTCTCTCTCTCTCTCTCTCTCTCTCTCTCTCTCTCTCTGTTTCTCTTCCTCGCTCTATCACTTTGTCTCCCTCTCTCTCTCTCTTTTCCCTCCTCTTCTCTGTCTCTCTTTGTCTCTCTCTCTCTCTCTTTTATCTCCTCTCTCGCTCCGTTTCCTCTTTGTTTTGATTTATTTTTTTTCTTTGTCGTCCTGCACACGATCATACACACCTGTAATAAAAATAAAAAAAAGATAAATAGCCTTTTATTCAATACATAACTACATGTTGGCTTGGTAGGCTTAGTTGAAACTAGTTCCATTCCGACAAAAAAGAATAATAGTAAAAACAAAAATATGAGCTTCTTTATGTATTGCTTCTGCCGCTGTAGTGTCCTGGTCAGATTTAAAGATGATAAGACTACATATATCTGAAATACTGTATTTAAAAATGCATACCAGGGTTGGCCTCAACAAACAAACTTATCTCGAGAAAAAAAAAAAAAAGGGGGAGCGTTTCAACTCCGTCCACCGGGCGTCTGGACGGCCAGACGCTCGCAGGGAGCTCCAGCTGCTGATTACCAGTCTCTTGGAAGAAAAAAATAAATAAAATAAACCTGTTTGAAGCTTGACGCTCTTTCCGCAAAAAAAAAAAAAAAAAAAAAAAGTCTATAAATAGTTTGAATAGTTCCTCCCGGCGCTCGGCTTCGCTAAGCTCTCGGCGCTCGTCGGAAACATGCAACAGCACGTCCTTTTTTCTTTTTAAAAACGAGAACAAACAAAAAAAAAAAAAAACAGCGCTGTGAAGAGAGGTTCCTGGTGGACACGCAGCCTTAGAAAGCTTCGAAGAGACTTTTATTTTTTTGTGTATGTAGTACAAATTCTAAGAAGCGTTTTTTTTTCCGATGAATGATTGAGAACGAATGAATGAATGAATTCAAGTAAATGTTTTGGGTTTACTCTGTGAATGTTCGAAGAGGAAAGAGTCGAGCACACGAGAGCCGGGGTGGGAAACGCCAGCCGGACAAATACCGATTCACTTCGGCTGTGTCTTCTCTACAGCCGTCATTCGGCCTCTTAAAAAAAAAATCTAGTTGGCTGGTAAAATGGTAAAAGTGGCCGGTGAATTTTCGAACTAGCCGCTTGTGGCCGCTGGACACAAAGCTCCAGTTCCCCCCCCTGGCTGGTACTGACATGAGGAAATTTGATCTTTCTAAAAAAAAAACTTGAGGTGCAACATCGCTCGCACTCAACAAATCAGACATCCAGCATCTGAAAAGTGTGACTCCTGCTCCGGCTAAATGGATGCTGGCACGAAAGTAAAACTTACCATTAAATATTATCGAAGTTCTTCGCAATCTTGAGCCCTTTACTTCCAAACCAGTAACAGTTTAGAGGATGGATCGTCTGTGTTTTTTACAGATTAAGGAGTGAGCATCAGGGTCACATTTTTTGGATGAGTTCACAGCGTTTTGGAACGCAACCCTCCATGTTTATTCCGACTAACCGTAACCTCTCGGTTGTACTTTCGGCTGCTCGGGCTTTGTTTGCTAACCGCACCGTTTTGGAGGAGCGGTGCCAGTGTGCTCGAGTCTTTCCTTTTGTTCCATTTATACTTGCTCTGTTCACTTGGGTCAAACCAAGATTTGTGAAATTCATCTTCAACATGCGCCTGGTTTCCCCAAAAGCATTTTAGCGATCGGATCACCTTTTGTCCTTTTTGGTTCTTCAAATTTCACAAACTGGGTTGTGGTGAGGATGACCGCTGTGCGCCCTCACTCTTCTCCTCAACTTTACTCTGATTTGTACAAGTTGATTAGGACTTGCTGCTCTTTCCATGAAGTAAGGCGGTACTTCTGTCCTTGTGGAGAACTTTCTTCCCACTTTGTCTTGGGAGAGAACGAACTTCTCAAGAACGGGAGAACAGAGAACATCTTTACAGTTTGTGCTTGATGTCGCAACCTCAATTAAGACACACCGCTGTTCATTTCCCATCTGTTTCTGATGGCTCTGTACTAAAGATACCGAGCGCTGTTTTGACGTGACGCGTCGTTCTCGCGATGAATCTTGGGGCTTCCCGTTCGTTGCCGGCGGTCGGGTCTCCATCCGATGCATCCTCAAGTTGGCGAGTAAACCTCTGGATCTTTATCCGTCCTCCGTCCTCTCCGTTTTTTTGTTTTGGAATCGTATTTCGGTAGTTAGATATTAATGTCAAATGTGTCACAAGAACGCACAAGAACACAAATTGAGAAAGAGACTGCAGCAGGTGAAAGCTGCGATCTGTTCTTCAGTCATGAAGCTTAAAGAAAGATTTTTAAACCTTGAGACAATCAAGACACGACTTGTCTGAAAGAAGACGCAGTTCATTATCAGCAGCATATTCTTAATATTTTGTACAGCCAGCGTACATTTGACGGAGATCGATATTAACATATTTCCATCTTGACGATTTAAAAATACCACTATCCTCTAATTTGTGGAAAGAGCTTAAAAACATGAGGAAGGCATAATGATATAATCTATTACACAATTAGAATCATCATGACCAAATATCACAAATGGAAAAGCAAACCAAAAAAAAAAAAAAAAATCCCTTTTTATGTGAGAGAGATGTTATGAAATGTCAAACATGTGAATGGGCACGATGCCCATTAGCAGGAGACGGCACAACCTCCCAAAAATGAACATTAAGTATGGAGAGCGGGGTCAGGAGGCGCAGCAGATATTTCTCTCCAGACACACAAGATAAATACGAGTGTGTTGTGTGTTGTTTGCCTTGAGACGGGACTGCCGATCAAAACGCTGATAGAGACGCAGCCGGCAGCCGGCAGCCGTCTCCGCCCGCCAACTCTCCTTCTTACACAGATAATAATGTGACTGTTAACCCTTTGCGGTCCAGATAAGATTGTTTTGCGTCCTCGTCCCCCGGTGGTTTTCCCCCCCGGACGGCCCGGACGAGATCCGATCTGAGCCCGAAAGAGTCATGAACCAAGTGGGTTAAAGGAGATCTCGAGATACTAAGATGGTCTTTGGGGAAACCAGGCGCGCTGAACGATGTTTTTGCGTGAGTTGAGGCCAGCCCTGCTTCATAACTGAGGTTCTGCTTCTTCTACTACTGCTACTATCAAACAACCGGTCCTGGGCAGAAAAAACAGGCTTGAAAACTGTTTCAAATATCTCAAAATACTCGAGGTGCACTTGATTTTAAACTTCCTATACCAGCATTTCTTAAAATATAGGTCGGGGCCCAGGAAAGGGTCGCGGTCGTTGTTTCTTTTGGTTCCCCACATGACGAGGAGAATTAGTCTGTGTTAATGAGCCTGGAGCCCAAAAATGAGACTTCATTTGCAGTTTGGGTCCCGGGTTGAAAAAGTCGTTTCATCACTTAAAATGACAAAAATAGCCATCAATGTTTTTTTTTGTTTGTTTTTTTTGCGTATTTGAAAAGTATTCAAGCTCTTTTTTTTTACCCAGGTCAGCAAAACAACCTGTTGATGTCTGCTGTACTTCAATAAAACACAGCCTTTTTCAAAGGTTACACCCTGCTCTCGTGACTTGTGTGTGTGTATGTGTGCGTGTGTGTGCGTCTGTGTGTGTGTGTGTGTGTGTGTGTGTGTTATATAGTCTACAACTGAGCAAATAAGAAAGAAAACTCTTAGCTCAGTCCCTACCCAACCGAAGCCTATATCCAGGGATGTAGTGGAGGATAAACCCACCTAAACTCTATCTACCCACATTTTTGTTTGTAGAAAAGTTTAAAATAAATTTGTTTTTCATCTCGTTCTCTGGCAGTCAATCTCACATGAAGAAAAACGAAGCAATCACACAACATGAAAAAGGTAGAAGAGGAAGTTGCTGAACCTGAAGCAGAGTGCGGAGAGGCTGAGCTTCTCCTGAAATCAAGGAATTCTTGGATGGGGAAGATGAAAAAAACAAAGTCAGTGTCAGTGTCTGATGCCAAAATGAAAAATCAAAGAGAAAGACAAGTGTGCGGAAGTCAAAGCAGCTGCTGACGCGTTTGAACCGTCTCTTCTTCATCAGGGTGTCAAAACGCTCCTTTCTTTCCAAGTGTGGAAAAGCTCCAGACTCGCTGCTGCAGGCACAGCGGCTTCTTCTTCCACCTTTCTCACGTTGTTAGAGCGCTTTGTTTACATATTCAAATTCATATTCAGTTCAGTTTGTTTGTCCAGGTGAGAACGATGACCTTTGAACTCTGGTGGCACCAAATAACGACACAGAGAGTCTCAGTCCTCTAACAAGAGAACTGAGGTGCGCTTCGTTAATCCAACCAGAAACCCCTCCGAAACACAAGGGATTATGGGTAGAAGGAGACGGATGCGGTTTGAAAAGCTGAGCAGAACAACATGAAGTCTGGACTGATGCTCATATTCAGCTGTTTCTTCATGTGTTCTGAACCGGTATGAACACCACAGAAGAAGAGACAGACGAGTCCATCATGCTGTTATCTCAGCATGACGGACTCGTCTGTCACTTCTTCTTACAGGAACTTGAATCAGATTTGTTTTGAATCTCTAACCTGCAGGATGACGGGTTAAAACTCGACTTCTGAGTCATGTGACGTTTGTTTAAGAGTCCTGGTTGGCTCGTACTTTGGCACCGAAACAAACAAAAAAACAAAAATGCAGGAAAGTGAACCTTGCTTCGTTTGGTTCGGACCAAAGAAAACCAGCTGTAGGTGTGATCGCACCTTTAATCATGCAGCATTCCCACTGAGCAGCAGACGTCTTTACAACAGCCCAGTTTTAGACCAAGCAGTAAACATTATTACACATTTAAACAATGCATGACAAAAAAATATCCAAAACATGCTCTGGAGAAGTCCACATGCACAAGATAATGCTTTATTTCTGTCATTTACCCCAGATGCAGTCTAAGACGAAGACGATACTCAACTTTCACTTTTAAACTCTTTTCACCCTTTTCATAAACGTGGCTGACGCACTTCCACTTCTCACCATCGTGTTTAACACAGTGCAGCTGTTGTCACTGACAAATCTTAATGTTTCTGTCGTCAGACAACTGTTCAACTATAAAGCGATTTGATCTCGAGGATCACAAAATGCTAACAGACCAGAAATTAACGTTAGACAGTTAACATTTTGTGAGCGTCGATCAAATCTCCTTTTTATTGTGTTTCAGTAACAGAAACAGAAAGATCTGTCAGTGACAACAGCTGTAGTGTGTTATAATCTATGTTAAAACACTAAGTCAGAGTTATGGGTGACAGAAAGTTTGCTTTTTAAACATCGCTGCCAATGGAGAGAACCGATCCATAACCTGCAGAAGTAGGTCAGCCGTGTTTGTTTATGCAGCCTCATTTTAGCCTAAACATCTAGAAACTATCTTTTAAATGACAAATAAGACTAAAAACAGTCTGATCAGGTGAACGGAGGTGATTTCAACCCGCTTCAGTCTCACAGGAGGAAGGAAGCGGGTCCTGGACAGACTCGCTCCTGGTTTTCTGCTGAGCGTTTCTCTCCCGCTCTCTCTCTCTCTCTCTCTCTCTCTCTCTCTCTCTCTCTCTCTCTCTCTCTCTCTCTCGCTCTCTCTCTCGCTCTCTCTCTCGCTCGCTCTGAATGTTCTCCACGTCGCTCAGCCCTTCCCAGGTAAGCTGTAATATCGGCTGGGTATTCTCAGAGGATCTCACAGTGTTGGTGTTAATTTAAGATAAGCTCTGCCTTTGGAATCACAATGAGAATGGAGGGAGTTGTAAAAAAAAAAAAAAAAGAAAGTAAAATAAAGGTGAGGAATCACATTTCGGCGTGATAGTGGCACAGTGCGGTTTGAAAGCTGTCATGCCCTCAGAGCACCGTGTGTGTGTGTGTGTGTGTGTGTGTGTGTGTGTGCATGCTGAAGTGTACTGTGTGTGTGTGTGTAGGTGCATGCATGTGTGTAGTATCAGTGTGTAGCATTCCTAGGGCTGTGCACAGTGTGTGTCTGTTTCTGTGTGTGCATCAGTTCTCTGTGGCGTCAGAGTGTGTGTGTGTGTGTGTGTTTTCACAGCAATGTGTGTGTGTATCGTTCACAGGGAAATGTGTGTGCCTAAATATTCATAGCGTGTGTGTGTGTGTGCTTGGGATTTGAACAACAGCAACCAGATAAATCAACCTGTGAATGATCAACATTCCTACAGAAACACATTTTGTCTGTGATGCTGCATTCAGGTCCCAGGAGAAAGCTGGTAAATACGACGTTTCCTGCTTGAAATACTGTTCATTGCAGCAAATTGGCAAATACTACCTGGGGTGTGGTGAAATTCCTCTAATCAAGTGTAGGGAATGATATGTTAATTTTCAGTAAAAAGAAACAAAACGAACGATTTCCATCACACAAGTCATTATTTTGTGATCGCAGCTGTTAAAATGCCACGCAGGACACAACTAACCGCTGGATTTTTCATTTGCGGTTGAGATAATGAGTTAGATAATAAGATAATGAGGTAAATATTGGACTTTTGGAGCCACAGTGAAATCGTTTGGCTACAAAACGCTTGGATTATGCTGCACAAAGCATGAGTTTGGAGAAGTGTGATGGAAATGTTATGCCTGACTTTTATAATGGATTTGTTTACTTCTATAGTTTGTTGAGCAATGGGGGCGAACCTGCTGTGTGTCTGTTGCTCCAAGCAGCGTCAGTGGGGTTTCTACTGACATCAGGGTGGAGTAGATCAGTGATTCTCCTTTTTCATATCAAGGACCCCAAGCTTAGTCCACATTAGAGCCACAGACCCCCATTTGATGAGATTTTGACATTCTCTAATTGTGTTAACTTCTTGTAAATGAAATAATGCTGAAGTTGAACAATTCATCAATGTGCCGGGGACCCCCTGGTGGTCCCCGGACCCCACGTTGAGAACCACTGGAGTAGATGATAATGAGTTTTGGGGTGAACTGTCCCTTTAAGCCAAATCAAAGAAGCAGGCTTGTATCCGGAAGGCCGCTGGTTTCAAATCCCCCGACTCTCCTGTCCCTCAGCTGACTTGTGACCGTGAGCAAGGCACCAAGTCTCTCATCTTATGTTATTAATATGCACTGTCCCTGTCAATTAAAGTAATTAACTAAACTATCAGAACTGATCTGATCCATTTAAAGAACAGATTGGAGACCTGCTTCCCATGGAGGACTCGAGTTTCTAACTGATGCGTTGAAGCTTATTATTGCATCTTTATTTTCTCGTGTTCTTACCATCGTGTTTTTTATTTGTATGCGATGCTGTGTTGTGTTATATGAAACTCTCTGGCCAGGGCCTACTTGAGAGAGATGCAAATCTCAATGTGAAGGATGAATAAAAAATAAAAGTAATAAACTTAAACCTCCAGCTACTCCAGTGGAGCTGCTCAGTAGAAGACTTGTTGTTATACTGGGCAGCTCCCAGTGCTCCCAGTGAGGGCAACTGTGCGAGTGTGGAGCGGAGCGAAGCTGAAGAACAGAACACATGATCAGTGAACCTTCCCTGGGTAAATCAAAATAAAGGTTAAAAAACAAATCTTAGGCGATGTTTTAATGCCGTTCACCTGCCTGCTCCTCTGACTTCTGCTCCTCTCTCTCCGAACACAAACGGAGCTGCAGGAGTCTCACATCTGACTCTGAAATGTTGCTGTTGCTCTCACAAGCCAAATCAAAGCGTCGAATACAAATCTGCAGTCGGCTGGCCGCACATCACCGGTCAAATTACCCGACATAAGCCGCCTCGCCGGTCGGCATCCGCTGTATAGAGTAAACAGCGTTACATAACGGTCTGCCCGCCTGTCTGCTTGTAATTGGCGGGTGAGACACTGCCGCCATTTTCCTCGCATGTCAGACGCACACACACACACAGAAAAGTCGACGGGAGATGACCAGAAATTCTCAGAAAGGCTTATGCAATTGGTCATTGTGTAATTTGTCTCTTCACGCCTCCATCTCGCCCTGTAATTGGATGTTGGTTTCCTCCGGAGCGGCTCTGCGTTGTTGCATCACTTGTTGTGCAACCGGTGTTGTGGCTTTGAGCGTCGTCCGTGTGCGTTCGATGGTATAGAGCGGAGGACAAGGGAAACTTTTCGGGGAGAAACACTCGGGATCAAACTCTGACTTACTGTGAACAGATCTGAGGCCTAAACACAACTCTGTTCCCCTCAGAAACAGACTGCATGCAGGGATGAGAGAGGAGAGTTATTAGTCAATGTGAAATAGTCAGAAAGACATTGTAATTGAAGGGCGAATATTACTCAAAACATGAAACATGGCACTTCTAATTTTTTGTCAAAATGCCTTCAAAGGCATTAAAAGGAGTTTCGAACAGCTACCTGGGACAAAGCAACATTTATTTAAAGTTGAAGGAGCGTTGGTCACAAAATGTTCTCCAGTAAAACTCAACTGTCGTCTAAACATGCAGAGAGAGTCAAAATACAGTTTATACACATGAAGAAGAAGTTATCAATCATATTGATGGGACACAAGCTGTGTGCACATATCTTAAAACTTGTAATGTGCTTGCTTTTATGTGTATTCATCAATCAATCAATCAAACTTTGTTTCTATACAATGTATTGATATTTATTTATATGCAATTTAAAATGAAAAGAAATGGATAAACAAGAAAAGGAACAAATAGCACAAATATTTAGGTAATACAGGGAAAAAAAGGAACAAATATCAGTCAAAGTCAATAGATGATTTTATGATGATCCTGTGTTTTATGTAAACGTGATTTGACTTAAAGTTTAGAGTTGGGAAACTCGTACGTGCCACTTGACTCCAGACGGGCAGAGTTGTATATTTGTCTGCGAGGAGTCATCTAATTTAAGATGCTACTTTTAATAATAGGCAGCAGGTAAATGATACGCCGCTCGTCATCTGGTGCGGTAAAACCAGTTCAGAAGCCGCGGGCCGTGGTTATCTTGGACCGGTGATGAGGGAGGAGTGTTATGAGAAATTTAATCAAGAGTTAAACCAACTCGTGATTCAGGTTTTAATGGGCCGCTGCATATCAACAGAGAGGCACTTATCTGAATCAGACGTGATATTGGGCCTCGCCAGTAAACCTACGATGAGCCATCTTCCTGCCGTTTATTATTTTTTAACCTTCATCCAGAGCCGCTCCGCCGAGCCGCCGAGCTTCCCGCTCCGCTCCAGCCTGACTCGCCTCCCTGCAGTCACACTCCTGGGAGCGTCCCGCCGCAGCACGCCGCCCCGTCCGCAGGAGTGTGACGTCACCCACCGGCTTCCGAAGGGCCGCTTTGAAGCCTGGGGATCGTGTTTACGGTCGCCGCCATGTTGGCTCTTCTGGAGCCGGAGCAGTTAAAGAGAGGCGGAGGGCGGAGCCAAGGTGGAGGGGGCGGAGTTTGTGTTGTCTGCAGAGCCGTAGCTCCGCCTACTATTGGCCCATAATTGGCGACCTGTCAATCAAACAATCCCGTTTTATATCTGCTATATCCTGTTAATGACACAATTATTTTGAAAATCTCCATAAGGACACACATTAGAAGAAGTGAAATTAGCTACTGAGACCAAAACCTCTTGTTGAAAAAGTTTGGTCAGACACTGCAGGGATCCTGGAGAAAGGCACAAGTCCAAATAAAAATGATAATGAAAAGCGATGCACTGGAGTAAGAAAGCCCAGGATCTTTATTTGGCAATATACAGCCCAGTTTTAGACCAAGCAGTAAATACATTAATACAGATTAAAACAATCCATAAACAGCTGTAAACATCAAAAATATGCACCATATTTTGGTCATTTTGTGATATGGAGCAGAAAAATCTTACTTAACACAACTTTAAAGGGAAAATCCACCCTAAAACACTATAAAAAAAAAAAAAAAAAACAGCTATTGGTGATGTACGTTGCATTCCTGGCTGAACATCATCAGCAGTAAACATCAGGTTTTGGTGTCAGTCCCTCAGAATCAAAGAGCGAGGGCTTCTTTCTAGAGCCGCCATTTTTGCACCGAGAGACGTTCAACAATCATACAGGAGAGAAATCCATCGTAGAAGAGGAGAGAGACCAGTTTCTCCACCCACAGGAGCAGGAGAGAGACCAGCATGCACTGCAGCAGAGAGACAGGTTGGAGTTTGAGTAAAGGGGGGCGTGGCTCTCACTTTTCCTCGACCGACAAAACTCTCGCTCCGCTAGCGCTATTTCTCTCAAAACCTAAAACCCAGCTGAGGTTCACGCCCTGTTCTCTAGGGGGGGTTGTCGAAAGGCATTCTGGGAAATGTAGGAAATCACTACTTGTAAAGTAAAAGTAGACGAGGCAGGTTGAGGGCAAGTAAAAATGACGACACTTCATCACAAAATAACTCCTGGAATGCATCGAGCGTCACAACCAGTGTAAGAGGATCAGAGGGTGGAGTTTCCCTTTAAGCGCCTGAGGGAGGCGAATCCCCCCCCCACCCCACCTCCCCTCCCCCACCCCGAATTTTCCCAGCTGGTCTACGGAGTCGAATCGGTCCGTAACACCCTCCGTCATGAGCTGCTGACGAGCGAGTGTGTGTTTTGCGGTTTGTCAAATAAGCGTTTTCGTTCACCCAAAAAACCTCCGAGTTCCCCCCGTCTGCACCCATATGGGAGCTGAGTGTTATTGCATCGAAACACGCTGATCTGCAGCCTCCAAAACACCGCCTTCTGTTAAATGGAGCAATTCACAGAATCTCTCTGGCACACGAAGGGGAAAGCACGCACACACACACACACACACACACACACACACACACACACACCCCCTGCTGAGGAATCTACACACGCATACTTGTAACACACACAGCACAAAGCGTTCAGATCCGCAGCTGAAACGGCGTACACGATAAACGCTGACACACACACTCGCACACTGTAAGCACTTAGTCACACACACACATGCACACACACTTAGTCACACAAACACACACACACACCCCCCTCTGTGAGAGCTACAACACACACACACACACACACACACACACACACAGCTCTGGGGGCATGACAGCTTTCAATCCTGACTGCAGCACTATCGCACGGAAATATGATTTCATTCTGAACTTTTGAACCCCGTCTTTAGGAGCAGAAGAAAAGAGGAAATGGAAAAAAAAAACACACACCGGTATTTTTGGCAGCTGGTGACTGAAGCGCCGCCGCGGTGTGGAAACCCGCCCGGCTGTTTTTAGATCCACATGACTCCGACGTGCCAAAGTGTGAGTTTTGATGAACCGCAATAAATAAATTCTGTTTCGGTCGTCCCGGTAGTAAGATGTCCGACAAAAAACATAAAAACAAAATCCACCGGAGTTGAAGATGTTCCGTCATTTCTTTGTTGGACATCTACGATAAATATACCTTCAAACTAAAAACTGTTTCTTTGGGATGGTTTATTTTTCCATCACAGATCATTTCATACAAAAACATTTTAGGGGTTTCATTCCAAAATGCTGTTCATCCTTTTTGGAACAATATTGCTTATTTGGGCGTCCATTGCTGAATATTTCAACACACACACACACACACACACACATGATTAGGCTACATCCTCTAAAATGTAAATGTAAAATAATCTCAGTATCAATTTAGCTAATAATATCTTCACTAATGATTTTTATTTTCATGCCACCAACGATTTTGTAAGCAGTGACGTAATGGGAAGGAAAGATGTGGGTAAAATACAACAAAACTATGACAACCACCAATAAAAACAAAATTCTACTTCAGAAAAACATTTTATGCTTTTTTCCATAGACTAAAAGACTGCTGGTTTTCTGTTTCTGTCTACCAGAGCTGAGACGGCTATAAATGATGATTTATACTATAAATTTACCTCATAAAGATTTATGTCAGACTAAAAAGTCTAAACTATGGAGGTTTTGCTGTTGCGTCACAGAAACCACATGCAGCTCCATCATGGAGGTCCAGTGAACCGTCTGAAAACGACAGCTGAATCTCTACCAAGCAGCTGGAACCAGAGCAGCTTGTTGTGGTGTGGCTGTAGATCCATTCAGTAACGTTTCAGTAAAAGTGAATAGTGTGATAAGGTGGATTTGGTTACTGTGACACAGTAAACTGTCTTGTCTTTAGCCCTAGTCTCTACTCCAAAACACTCTGAGTTGTAGCTTGAGAAGAGTCAGCTCAGTTAACCTGAACAAACTGTTAGCTAGCTAACTAGCCGGCAAACACACTGATGTTAATGTGAACATGCTAACGCTAGCTGCTACTAGCTACGTTAGCTAGTGTGCTAATCAGATGTGTTAACAACAAGACAGTGATGTTAGCTGACCAGATACTATGGTTAGCTAGCTAACAAGCTGACATTATCTAAACACTAAATCATAGTCTGTTCAATTCAGTTGAGACGGACAAGTTGTACGTTTAGAAATGCAACCGCAAAGTTGTGGACCTCCAATATGGCCGCCCAAGACTGTGTTACGTCAACTGAAAGCCCGCTGGAGAAGATTCTTCTCCACAGCAACAAACAGTGGAATACCGTATTTCCTCTAATATTGGCCCGGGCCTTTATTTACCTCAACTGCAGAGGGTACCAGGCCTTTATTGGAAGCAGGCTTATATTAGAGACAGGCCTTTATTTCTAATTCCCTCTGTTTGATAAGTATATTTGCTCCTTGTTTTCTGATCTGCTTCTGTTACGGTACGTTAGGTAGACGTTTTTTTGTTACTGCAGTGCATTACGATAATTACGGTAATCGACAATGGCACACTCCAGAGACTTCCGCCGG
>NC_136015.1:24731498-24796498 GCF_048128805.1 Centroberyx gerrardi | reverse complement strand
ATGTGTCAGGAAGACTTTGCAAACCTACTAGCAGTAGGCCTGTGCTGGAAAATTGCATAGTACAATTATCTTGGTAAAAATGATCTCGATATACAATATTATCCCAATAATTATTAAAAAGATGAAAACCTTATAAACAGTAGTGCAATATGCTTCAATTCCTTAAAAACGAACTTATCATATCAATCCCAAGACATTTCTCTTTTTTAAACACGTTTTAATGTAAGACTTACACATGTAAATCATTTGACTTTTTTCTTGAAAAACAAAATAATAAAATGCTGGTTTAGCTGATAAAAACTGTGACAGCGACTCTGCGGTTCGGTCCGGAGCGGGAAGGTTATCCCTCGACCGGGAAGCCGGGATGGAGAAGAGCGGAGTCCGGGCGGAGCGACAACTGGGTCAGGCCGGGACGGGAGAACCGAGACCAAATCCAGGGCACGCAGGTCTGAACCGTGGCCCGTATCGTCAGAAATAATGCGCGACCTCTGTCGACCCGTATCAACCCAGATAGACGCCACAGGAGAGGCAGGGAGGGGCGGAAATGTCAGAGGCGCTGTGGGGACGCGGCGTGTCCTCGTCTGTCCCGGAGTCAAAAACGACAAACGAGCCGTTGTGGCGCTCGGCTCAGGACTGCAGTGTTTACATGCCTGCAGGCAGGTTGTCAGATACGCTCCGAACACTGAAACGTATTGAAATCCCCAACCAAAGCTTATCGGAGACGATAAATGCGAAGGCACGCGCGTTCTACACTCGTAAAAAATGTCTGACTTAATCTGCCATTAAATCTTGCGTGATTTATTTGGTCTTAAGATCTTATTTTTCTTAAGTTTGCTCTAGGCAACTTGGCATGTTGGCGGTTCCAAATGGCGGCGAGAGGAAGCCTCGATTTGAACCTCAATACCCAGAAATCCTGTGGTGAGATCAGTAAACGTCACACAGCTCGCTCATCTTCACCAACCTGTGATGCTTTATACCAAAGAGATCTAACGCTGGGGAGTCCGGCTTTCTCTGCTGCTGGTTAGGAGACAGTTTGGATTTCACTCTCAAGTTTGGATTCGTCACTTCTTGTGGGAGAAGAGACCAAACTGACACCAGAAATTAATTTGGGTAAACAGGGAGAATCTCAATTAGTGGGGATGGGACACTCTTCTTTGTTGTAGCCCCACTTTCTCATCTAAGCTTTATTTTTTACATCTAAATCTTGCCTAGTGCAGCTTTAAGTCCCATCCAAAATGTTTAGAGAACTTTGCTATTAGTGCAGACAGTTGGGTCGATTAATATTATATATCATGTGCGGTATTAAAATAGGTTCAAAGTACACTCAGAAAGCCATTACCCAAGAGACGTTCGATATGACTTAAAGTCATATTATGGTCACATCATTTTAATTTGCTAACCAAACATTTCAGAATGAGTTGTTGAGCAGCCAAACTCCCTCAGGAGCCTGTTCACCTCTGGCCGAAGAGACGAGAGGAAAAGATCTAACATTAACGAGTCCAGCTGCTGTTTAGACACTTTAGATTTCACTCTGTTTTGATTTGTCACTACCTGTGGGAGGAGAAGTGACCGTCCCAACACCAGAGTTTCATCCTGTTGGTCTCAGTGGGATGCTCATCTCTGTTACAGCCCCACTTTGTGTTTTAGGCTGATAAGACAAGTGGATTTTTACATTAAAAAAATCTTGCGTAGTGCAGCTTTAAAAGAAATTACACAAGCGATCTTCTATGCAGGGTGAGATAATTTCTTTTTTTTTTTTTTCTTTGCAAATGGTTTCAGGAATTTTCTTGAACTGTTATTATTTTGAATCCGGTGCAGCGGCCTGCCTCATCACAAGATGTTACCACTCGACACTCTGATGTTTCTACACTTTAATCTTAACTGTAGTTCCTAAGTTTGCTGCTCCTATTGTTCTATGCTTGTTTCTATTGCTTTGTTTATTCTACTGTCTTTATGTTCTATTGTCCTGTGCTTGTTTTTATTGCTTTATTTTAATTTACTGTTTATATGTATTGCACTATGGGCCCAGGGGCACTATATTTCATTCCTGCTTTTTGCATAACCTGTAAGGAGAGGAATGACAATAAACTGAACTTGAACTTGAACACAATTCCTGAAACAAGTTAAACTGCATTTGAAACACATGAAATTATCACCTTGTCTCCACCTTTGCAGATTTTCCCACTTGTTTAAAAAAAAATATATATATATATATATATATATTTTAAATGTATGACTGAAGACTGAGCACAAGAGTACACTTTGATAGACTTTTTTTTTTTTTTTTTTTTACAGTGCAGCTCTGTACTGTCTAATTTATGTAATTTGTGGTTGGGATGATTTAAGTCCCATGAACCAACATGGCAGTCTGGCACAGCCATGACAGAACATCATTAACAAAGAAACCTATGGAACAAAGATGGCCTTTAGAGCGAGGAGGCTTCTGGGAAGTCCAGGCCCCTGGGGTCTGGGTAAGAAAACACACACACACACACACACACTCACTCACAGATACAAAGACATACTGTACTTATTTGTACTAGTTCTGTTGTATTTGAGGATTCTTCATTGACTGCTGTCTGTAATTCTATCCTTAAATGTTTGCTGGGTCGCCTTGACTCCTATTCTAACCCCAAATAAAGGGGAGATTTAATTCATTTTACTGTCTACAGATGTGTTTTTCTAAATGTTATTTATACATACAGTAGAAAAGAAAGAGTAAGAAGAAAAAAGAAGAAAGAAAAACAGTAATTGCCATTTGATCAAAACAAAGATTAGCGATGTATTGACGTCTTAGAGTTCTTCAGTACATAGTGATGCACATGGTACAAGGAATTCACATTCATAGTAAGAAGGACCAATGCAAGACATAATAAATAAATACAGAAGTCCATTTATCCAAATCTTCTGAAATGCAGGTCGTTGGGAGAATTAAACATGCGGTCCTGCGGGAGAAGCATCAGGCAGCTTTTTGTTGATAAAGTAGTTTTGGCGAGACATTAGTCCCGTTGTATTTTTGGATGGTGCCCTATTTCCTCTTGTTGCATTGCTGTTTGCCAGGTGCAAAGTAGTTTTCGTCCCCTATAAGTCAGATGCAGCCTGAGATCCTCGAGACTAAAGGTGACTGAAGGTCCTCGTGACATTCCTAAGGTCTAGACTCAAGACTAAAGATGACTGAAGGTCCTCTTGACTTTCCTAAGGTCTAGACTCAAGACTAAAAGTGACTGAAGGTCCTCGTGACATTCCTAAGGTCTAGACTCAAGACTAAAGGTGACTGAAGGTCCTCGTGACATTCCTAAGGTCTAGACTCAAGACTAAAGGTGACTGAAGGTCCTCTTGACTTTCCTAAGGTCTAGACTCAAGACTAAAGGTGACTGAAGGTCCTCGTGACATTCCTAAGGTCTAGACTCAAGACTAAAGGTGACTGAAGGTCCTCGTGACATTCCTAAGGTCTAGACTCAAGACTAAAGGTGACTGAAGGTCCTCGTGACATTCCTAAGGTCTAGACTCAAGACTAAAGGTGACTGAAGGTCCTCTTGACTTTCCTAAGGTCTAGACTCAAGACTAAAGGTGACTGAAGGTCCTCGTGACATTCCTAAGGTCTAGACTCAAGACTAAAGATGACTGAAGGTCCTCGTGACATTCCTAAGGTCTAGACTCAAGACTAAAGATGACTGAAGGTCCTCTTGACTTTCCTAAGGTCTAGACTCAAGACTAAAGGTGACTGAAGGTCCTCGTGACATTCCTAAGGTCTAGACTCAAGACTAAAGGTGACTGAAGGTCCTCTTGACTTTCCTAAGGTCTAGACTCAAGACTAAAGGTGACTGAAGGTCCTCGTGACATTCCTAAGGTCTAAACACAAGACTAAAGATGACTGAAGGTCCTCGTGACATTCCTAAGGTCTAGACTCAAGACTAAAGGTGACTGAAGGTCCTCGTGACATTCCTAAGGTCTAGACTCAAGACTAAAGGTGACTGAAGGTCCTCGTGACATTCCTAAGGTCTAAACACAAGACTAAAGATGACTGAAGGTCCTCGTGACATTCCTAAGGTCTAGACTCAAGACTAAAGGTGACTGAAGGTCCTCGTGACATTCCTAAGGTCTAGACTCAAGACTAAAAGTGACTGAAGGTCCTTGTGACTTTCCTAAAGTCTAGACTCAAGACTAAAGGTGATTGAAGGTTCTTCTGAGTTTCCTACAGTCTGGACTAAAGACTAAAAGTGATTTAAGATCCTTCTGACTTCCTTACAGTCTGGACTCAAGACTAAAGGTGATTGAAGGTCCTTGTGACATTCCTAAAGTCTAGATTTAAGACTAAAAGTGATTGAAGCTCCTTCTGCGTTTCCTAAAGTCTAAAGGTGACTGAAGGTCCTTTTGACTTTCCTAAAGTCTAGACTCAAGACTAAAGGTGTCCCTTTTGATTTTCCCCTCAATCGAGACTCAAGCCTATAGACATACTGTATATATACAGAGAGACGATTGTGCTTTTGCCATCAGGGCCTCTAGACTGTACAATGTCCTGTCTTAGGAATCTTTTAAATTGCTTTTTAAAATGCATTTCTATCTATTTCACGCTGGTCTGTGAAGTCTTGAAAAGTCTGGAAAATTAACTTGATAATTTGCAGGTCTTGAGAAATTTGGAAGTAGGCCAAAAATAATTTAAAAGTTTGGAAAAAATGTTGTTATTCAGTCCTGATAAAATACGAGTACACATTTATATAGTTATACACCACTGTCATGTCACTGTGGTATTAGCATATATTACATTGAACAACAATCAAAATCTTCACATGGAGCCCGAAAAAATTAAGGGCTTGAAAAAGTCTCAAACTTTTAAACTTGAAATGCGCAGGAACCGTTTTCTAGACTTGCTTTTAGGGAGTGGTTCTGATTTTGTTTCCTATGTTTTTTATTTTATTTTTTCCCCATTTTTATATTACTAATCCTTGTTTTTATGCATGTTGTTTAAAGTATTGCAAACACTATTTAAATAAAGGTTGGTATTATTATTATTATTATTATTATTGTTATTAGTAGTAGTAGTAGTAGTAGTTGTAGTAGTATTAGTAGTAGTAGTAGTAGTAGTAGTAGTATTAGTAGTAGTAGTAGTTGTAGTAGTAGTAGTAGTAGTAGTAGTAGTAGTAGTAGTAGTAGTTGTAGTAGTATTAGTAGTATGTGCTTAACATGTAGATTTTAAGTAATTTCTTTCTATAAATTGGGTCCTCTGCTCAAACAGGATTATCACTTTCTCTGCATCAGGGCGATTTTAATTCACTGTATTGCACTTCTGTGTCATTTATGTGTTTTATTATGACTTTTTGTCCCGTGTTGACTATTTGATTTCATTTGTTTTCAGTAATCCAAATCACCTGTGTCTCTGTTTTCCACCCTGATAGTATATCATAGTGTAGTATGTTAATTTGAGGCAGTGTGAGTTCAGATGAAGTAGATATAGCTGAAGCAGATCAGCACCTTGTCAGAAACCTAGAAGTTGTGTTTCTGAAGCCCTCTAGACTTGAAGTTTGTGTTTTGAGGTTGAGCACTAAGAGACAATTTAAAACGATCTCAGACAAGCTAAAGTATCCCTCAATTCAGTAGCTTCAAAGAACAGGCTGAGTGTGTGAATCCAATCCTTTATGCTCATGGTAAATGTCTGGTTGTATTTTAAGTGCCACCATCCAAAAGAGAAAAATAAAAAAGCTATCAGAGAGCACGCAATAATTAGACTTAGTGGCTGAATGGGCCAAGAGACTGCATGGAGGTGTCGAGGTCGCGGGTTCAAGTTCCCTTTCAGATTCATAATTTGCAAGTGTTTTCAAAGCCAACATCTAGTGGAAATATTTTGAAAAGCTTTAAGAGAACAAGTGCAGAGTCTGTGCAAAGTATTAGCTCACTGCAATAAGCAGTTAGACAAAGTAGTGTTTTGGGATTTGACACACGACTTTTGCTTTTGACAATCGAGAGCCGAGCATCTAAAGGAAAACTTGAAAAGCTCTCGCATACGAAGACTCGGCGGGTCAAAGCAGCTACATAAAGGTTTAGAGGTTACGGGATCAAGCCACGTCTCTATTTAAAAGCAGGAAGTGCGTATTGAAAGCCAACATCCAGAGTAGAGAGTGAAAAGCTGTCAGAGAAGCGGCTATAGAAGCGTACGACACTGTGGCTCAATGAGCTGAGCGCTGTGTGTATGTAGGTTATGGGTTCAAGCCCTATTAAGTTCCAAGTGCGTTTTGAAAGCCAAAGCCCAGAGTAAAGACTGAAAAGCTCTAGTAGGGTAGCCTCGAGTGTGAAAGAGACCTGGTGGCGAGACGGCGTCGTCAACACAGACCCCGGATACGTCTGAGGACGAGGGGTTAACGGTTCGATTCCCTCGCAGTAACCGGAACACAGAAAAACCATTCCTTCCACTGTATAATGAAGGAGGTTATGGGAGAGGAAGCCACAGCCGGCTGAATCTTCACTGATGTGTGAAGTTGTGATGAGGTTTTTGAAAAAATGTTGGAAGAGTTCTGCCATTTAGTAGCTCTAGTACAAGAAAATACATACACCTTTAGCCACCGCTCCTATAGAGGCTTTGTGTCACAAATCCCAGCAACCATGGCTCCATCATGGAGGTCCAGTGGAGAATTGGCTGTGTGAAAATAAAGTGTAAATCTCTAACAAGCAGCTAGAAACAGAGAGCAGCTTGTTGTGGTGTGGCTGTAGATCCATTCAGTAACGTTCTCAGTAAAAGTGAATAGTGTGATAAGGTGGATTTGGTTACTGTGACACAGTAAACTGTCTTGTCTTTAGCCCTAGTCTCTACTCCAAAACACTCTGAGTTGTAGCTTGAGAAGAGTCAGCTCAGTTAACCTGAACAAACTGTTAGCTAGCTAACTAGCCAGCAAACACACTGATGTTAATGTGAACATGCTAACGCTAGCTGCTACTAGATATGTTAGCTGTTAACAGTTGTCGGAGAGTTTTCCCTACCTGTAGCCGCCGGGCCGCGGCGTCTCACGTTTCACTCTTGAAACGGTTAGCCAATCAGAACAGAGGGGGTCGTTAATATTAATGAGCCTTAAAGACACGGCGACAGAAACGGCCTGTTCTTGGTAAGGCTCAGAGAGATGCTGGAAAATTAACGTGTAAAAATGGATTGAGAGTGTTTTTGGTTCATGACACCACACACACAGCTTTGAATGGACCTCAAGACACAAAATAAAACGACTGGAAAGTGGAGAAGTATTTCCTTAGAGCTTCCTTTAGTATGTGTGTGTGTGTGTGTGTGTGTGTGTGTGTGTGTGTGTGTGTGTGTGTGTGTGTTCTCTGTGAGCTGTGTGTGTCTTTACCCATCACACTAAATAACCCACCACAGTAATAACATTCGTCCCCCATCAGGGATCAAACCAGCACTCAGAGCTGCTGGTGCTGATGGTGCAGCCGGCTCTCATCCTTCGGAGCTTTGCCGCTCCCCTCTTCCTCTTCCTCTTCCTCATCTCATGTGGCAAGCGTTCGCGCCGCCGACAGTAATAAAGCAGAGCGCCTTACATGGCTGGGATTTGATTTCGGCATCTTGATGCATCCCAAGCATCTGTTTATCTCATTCAGCTTCCCCCCCCCCCCCCATTCATCACTTTATATGTGTTCGCGTTACTTACAACATCCACGCAGGATGTAGGGAGACAAGCATCCGAGCCGTGATTTTCATATTCCCTCAGAATTTTGTTCATCTTTCTGCAAAGCTGCGGCTCTGGCGCTTTCATCGGCTTCTTTACACAACCGCTCGCTCTATCAATAACAAATACACGGCGCGGCGAGAGGAGGAGGAGCGGCGAGGATTGAAGCTGCCGATAGCTTTGAGACGATATTCAGTATATTTAAATTTGACCATTTTCAACCCCAAAAAAAAAATCAAAAGACATCACATATTCAGTGTTTACCCTCGAATTTGACTCTTATCATGGTGGAAAAGCCTCTGAAGCAGCATTTAGAGCATCATGGGACACTAAAACTCTCCACTGAAACCAGACTGATGCTAAGTCTTGGGTGGGTGAAGCAGGTTTCATTGCAGGGTTTTTTTTTTAATTATCTTTTTATTTGGAAAAGTCAGGAAATCATTACAGTTCAGTCAATAAATTTGTGTCTATATCCATGTATACCCATAATCTTCATCCTTACTCTCACACACTCCACACTCTCATCCACACACACACACACACACACAGGGAAAAACCACAAAAAATAAAAACAAACAAACCAGAGAAAATAAAGTAGGATATTGCAGCTACACTTCTCATCTTTCCAAAAGCTATTATTTAATATGAGCTATTTTTATGAACAAAAAACAGAGGGGATTCTCTTACAATGAATCACAAATTTAACGAAAAAAAAGAAAAGAAATAAAACTTACGCAAAATCTTGTCGTATAGGTGTTATATACGCAATCCATTTTTCCCCAAAACCTTGTAAATTTCTTCTTTTTTTTTTAGACTCAGAGAAAAGTCTTTCCATTACGAATATACCATGTATTACATCTACCCATCATTAAATGTAAGAACTTCTGGCCGGTAAGTTCCTTCTTCTTCTGCAGCTATTAAAATTATAAACATAAAACAAAATCGGTTCTCCCCAGATCAAACGAAACCCGTCCCAGACCATCGCAGATTTCGAGTTAAAATCACATTATCGGCGGTGGACGACTGCGTCCAATTTGCATCGGGGAGGCGAAAACATCGGCGAACTCCCATTGACCGGTCTGACCTGAATCTGGATCGTCAATTTAAAACAAAAGCCGACAACATTATACAACATTCATAACAGGATTCCCAGAGTAAATACACGCACGTATTTTGTCTGATTTGTGGCAGGAGACTTAATGTGAATCGATCTGAGAGTAAAGTGAACTGCGCTCCGTCAGAAATAGCGTTTGACCTCCTGTTCTACCTCCCACCGCTCCTCCCCAGGTGAAGGAAGAGGGGGGGTGAGGAGGAGGAGGGGGGGGGGGGGCGTCCTCGGCGTTTCGAGGACACGGTATAATTCCCTTTGACAACATCTTAAATGGCTGCCGCTGATTTTTTTTCTTCTTCTTCTAGTGCTGCTGCTGCGGAGCGTAGGGGGGGTTGATGTAACCGGGCTGAAATCACAGTTTTAACATCCCAATCTGTCAAGAGTATCTGAAGACGAGACATCTGACAGGCGCCGCTGTAAGAAGGTGTCAGACACACACACACACACACACACACACACACACACACACAGGGAAATACAGACGCTCATTTGCATGCAGACGTGTACACAAATCTGCACAAACACACACAAGTTGTATTTACACTGCCATGTACTGGAACTGCTGATTTTAGAGGTTTCGGAGGATTAGGAGCAATGAATTCTCAATATTTGGGGATTTGGTTCCATGTCTGTCCAAATATTCTTTTCAAATATGTTTTTTTGCGTTTTGTTTTATCCTACTTAAAAGGATATATAAGTAATCTATTACATACCTATCACATAAGAAGCTTTTTTGAACGTGCCGGCGCCTTTTTTCTGTTATTTTCAACGAGGTTTGGTCGGGACAGGCGCGCCTCCTTCAGACTACGCACCTCTCGCTTCGGACGCTCCAAGTTGAAAGTGTTAGAGAGTTACATCAATGACAGAGAAAACAAATGAGTCAGCGGCCTCTACAGTTTCCCGGTGAGAAACATTAACTTTAGCCACATCCTCCCTTCCAGATCGAGCTCCTCATCCCCCTTTTTCAACACCAAGCTGAGCAGTCGCTAACTTTCTGTTGTTCGTTTTTATTTTCCAGCAACGTTATCCTCTTTGTTACTTCAGGTTAGCTATAGCCAGTGCTAATTAGATAATTGCGTTTTGTGTTTCTGCAAGAGCAAAAATAACTCCCATCTGCTCTCGGCCTTAGGCTTTGTGGGCGTTGCGATGTCAGTCGCTCGCTCGCAGCACCGTCCTCCGTCGCTGAACAGTTGAAAATGCCAGTAGATGAGAGTTTATCTTCCAACATGGAGAACGAGGCAGGAAGTGAGTTTTGAAAGAAATCTGAGCAGCTGACAGGAATCACTGAGTCATTAGTATTGATCAATAAGGTCATTTTGGGTAACACTTTACAATAAGGGTCACTAAGTTAAGGGTTAGTTAATGCTTAATAGCATTAACTAACCCTTAATTAACAGTTAACTAATGTGTCTGGTAATCATTTACTAATGGCGTTCATGTTAACTAAGGTATTAATTTATACTTTAATAGAATAATAATAAACTATTAAATAATGTATAAATTAATACCTTAGTTAACATGAACACCATTAGTAAATTACACATTAGTTAACTGTTAATTAAGGGTTAGTTAATGCTTATTAAGCATTAACTAACCCTTATTAAGCATTAACTAACCCTTAACTTAGTGACCCTCATTGTAAAGTGTTACCTCATTTTGTGCTACGGGACAGTAACTTAGTAAAAACTTTACTTATCGGTCCTTTAAGTAGCAGACGGGTGTATAAGTGTCTTGGTGTGGTTAAGCCCCGCCCATCTGCTGCCCCAACAGGGCTAAAATAAATGCGAACAACGTTATATAACGTTTATGCGCCGCACGTCTGTACATCTGCTGACAGCCTGGCTCTGCTGCAGCTTGCACTGAGGAAATTATTCTTCAAAACTACGCTACATTACACATGGGAGTTTGCATGTTGCTCCGGCGACCCGGCGGCGCCGCGGCAACGTAAAGGAAAACACGCCGCGCTAGTTAGATGTGACACATTCAAACGGCTGCTGTGTGTTTGATGAAGGGAGTCAGGAAGGGTTTTTTTTTTCCACCGCTTACAGTGTTAATATAGGTTAATAATACACAGAAACATAGGTATACACTGAAGAATAAACATGACAGGACAAAAGAAAGAAACACTGACGCACTTGTCCAAAAGTGGCCCGACAAGAGGAGTGGAGCAGAAAACACACACACACACACACACACACACACACACTACACACACTACACACACACACACACAGAGCAGCGTTTCAGAGAGGCTCTGTGTTGGTGTAACTGTCTGTTCCTGCAACAACACTTTCATTTCAGCTCTGACCCAAATAGACCCACATGGTTGGCACTGTGTGTGTGTGTGTGTGTGTGTGTGTGTGTGTGTGTGTGTGAGACCAGGTTTTACTCTACTTATGAGGTCCAGCAGTTCTTACAGTTACAGGATTTCCAGGGAAAAGGTTTTTCTTTAAGGGTTTAACGGTTAGAAACAAGGTTCCTAATTATTATTAGGGTAAGAGGTTAAAGAATAAATGTAAGTCAAGTGTGAAGACTGGGTCGAAGTGTGTGTGTGTGTGTGTGTGTGTGTGTGCGCATCAGTTAAAGGGACAATACACCCCAAATCCAAGTCCACATACCTTTGAAACGTCAAACTATTGAAATATCACAATTGTTTCAAAAGTTTCGACCCCTCGAGATTCCAGTCCATCGCCGATTTGAATGGGATCTGTATTCAGGTGAGAGAGGACTCCAGCCAGACACACACACACACACACACACACACACACACACACACACATAGAGAGCAGAGCAGATGGTAAGTGTGATTCTGAACTGAGCCCGGTTCCTGAAAAATAGCACAGTGTTTGAATACAGTCTTTGTGCACCCAAGACCTCAATAGCCTCGATACAATTGTGTAACGGACCTCCTTTCACAGAGATAGAGAGAAAGAATGAGAGAGGGAGGGAGGTATGGGACCGAGAGAGAGTAAAAGAGAAGAGACAGAAAGAGAGAGAGAGAGAGAGAGAGAGAGAGAGAGAGAGAGATGTGGGACAGAGGAGAAAACAGGCGTAAGGGAGGGATATAGAGTCAGTGGCGGAGATAGAGAGAGGTAGAAAGCAAATGAGAGAACGAGAAAGAGAGACACAGAGAGAGAGAGAGAGAAAGAGGGAGGGGGGGAACTGAGAGTGAGAAAAGAGAGAGGGTAGATTGAGAGGATGACGAAGGAGGGGAGACAGAGAGAGAGACAGAGCGATAAAGAGAGAGAAAAAGAGTCTGGTAGTCAAGGCAAACTGAGAAAGCGAACAAGAGAAAGAGAGAGAAGAGAGAGAGAGAGGAGGAGGACAGGAAGATGGAGGGTTCACATGGCAGAGTATTCGACCAACGTGACTGACGGAAAAACGCAGAAATTCACTCGACACAGCGGACAGAAGCCGGAGAAACGGACCGGGCTGCGTTCGGGTTCAGTACGAAGCTGTAAACCAGAGAGAGGCGCCGCATCGTAAAGCTGCTACACGTCGCATTTTAACATCAATAAATCAATACCACGTTACATTTCAGACATTGGTGTAATTATCATAAACAAACCAGTCCATCAGCGGTCAGCCTGTCAGCCTCCATCAGCCTCTACTCTGCATCCTCCATAGTTTCTCCACCTGGTGGATCTGGAGGGAAATCTGCTGGATCGCTTTACGGCACAAAACAGGAAGAGGTTCTGTTCTTCCAGAGCAAACGGAGCTAAAGCTGAAAGAAGCTCTGAAACCGTTCCCTGTTACAGAAATAGTGCACTATATAGTGTATCTATCATTTTCTACTAGTGTTCAAATTCTCAACGGTTAATTTGATTCACTATAAGATACCCACAATGCACTACAAATTGTAGTGAACAGACAGTGTACCCTACAATTTCTCCTTTATACCACAATGCAATGTGATCGTGTCTTACCGAAGAAGCAGCAGCAGCTAGCTAACATGTTAGCTAATAGAAACTGGTCTATTTACCGGTCGACAGCGTTGGCAAATCAACAAAAGACGTATCAGACACCTCATTCGAGTTCCTCCGTTTTGAACCAAGAGCAGCAAAACTGCAGGAATCATCGTTACAGGTCAGCTAACGACTTTATCCACCGATACAGGAGGTGATATGAAAGCTTGTGCTAGTCATTAGCTCACAAGCTTGTTTACCAAACCAAAACAGCTCGCTGCCATTAGCAGACGGCACCAAAGTTGACAAAACCACACTTGCACATGATTAGAATTTCAACAATTTATTTGTAATTTAATGTTCAAAACTTGTCAAAATCAATACGAGCTGAGTCCATTTCAACCTGCTGTCATGATGCTTGGTTTGTTTACGTGATGCTGGGCGCGTCACACGAATATCCAGCGCATTGTTTTTGACGCAATGATATTTACTGTAGTGTCCAAAATTTGCCCATATAGTTCACTATATGATAAACACTACATGGGGAATAGTGAGCGAGGGAGGGAGTGAACCATTACGAACGCAGCTAGAGTTTCTGGCAGCAGATGGTGGAAGGAGGGAAAGGAAGATGGAGAAATCACTTCCAACATGTTGATCCTCTTCAGAGAGGGGGAGGAGGGGGAGGAGGGGGGGGGGGGGGGGCAGGAAGCAACGGGGCTGATGGGAAATGTAGTCTTAATGTGGAGAAACACTAGAACTAACAATACTACCGGAGCGAGATGGAGGACTCGTTTGTTTATGGTAATTATATCAAGCTATCACAATTAATTTAACAGCGATTCACTGATGTTTACAAATGAAATGGGCAGCGATACTGAATGAAGAATAACATCGTCCACAGCAATTTGGTTCTGATTTGGTTGTTATTATTCTGCAGTAAATATCATTAATTAATATAATTTTTGTCATCTTCTGCTTTGGCAACATATGGAAACTCTGAAGCACCGACTGAATTGAAATGAATCAATTTGAACTGAAAAGGTAAGAGAATGAGGGCAGACTGAAAGAGTGAGGAAAAGATATAAAAAAAGAGAGAGAGAGATGAGGTTTGAAGAATGAGGAGGAGGGGGGGGTAAAAGAGCGAGTGAGAGAGAGAGAGAGACAGAGGGTAGACAGAGAAGAGAGAGGGAGAACAAAACAGAGAGAGAGAGGGAAAGCGAGACAGAGAACGATAAAGCGAGACAGAGAAACAAAAAGAGAATACTAATAGATGAGAGATGTGACTGAACTCTCTCTCTCTCTCTCTCTGGGCGAGCGAGGGGTTTATGAGTGCGGCGTGTTTGAGGTCCTGTTCCGTCCTGACATGGCTGTGTGTATACATGTGTGTGTGTGTGTGTGAAAGAAAGTGTGTGAGAGTGGCTTGTGTGTGTGGACTGTACCTCTGGATTCCAGGTCGTGCGTGCATGCGTGTGTGTGTGTGTGTGTGTGTGTGTGTGTGTGTGTGTGCGTGCACATATACACACACTGTCTCTGACCTAAAAAGCAGACAGTGATGCTGCGATAGTGCTGCACTGCGCTCTGCATGCCAGCAGCTATACAGGACGCTTATCATTATCCTGCTTTCCAGCGGCCTTGACTGCAGAATTTGACAAGAGAGAGAGATTCAATGGAGGATGAACTTGGGATGATTGACATTTTACACATTTAGATGAAGCGAGAGAGAGAGAGAGAGGAGGTGTAGACTAAATGTACGTTCACACTTGGCCCCTAAAGGGACGCTAGATGCCGTTGATTTGGTCCTAGCAGAGAGAGGGAGTTTGCACGGTACTTTGCGGGTTAAGAAACAAATAAAATATAAACTTTCCTGTCATTCAGAACTCGCTTCTTAACCCCGCAGAGTGTCGTTCGCACTCCTTCTCCCTCACAGGTTTTTGTCAAAGAATTATTTCGGCACACTGCCTCCAACAGAGAGGGAAATGTACATTGAAAAAAATGAACTTAATTGGCCTCCATCAGTGTCCTTTTTCATTACTCCAATAAAGCTGGATAAATGATCCCACACAGTGACCTGAAGTGAAATACTTTGAGATTTACCACTACTTCATTTAATCACCAGGTAAGATAATAAATTGACCTTGAATAATTTCACTTAATATTTGAAAATCTGAAAATACAGCTCTGCTTTTCAGAGTGTAAGTTTGAGCGACGCTGACGTGACATTGGTTGTTAAAGTGGATTGTTGCGAAGTTAACTATCTTACGTTAGCTAACAAGTCAGTGAGATTTCTTTTGCACCTGGACTGACAGTCAATACAGAGCAAACTATCCTGAGACCCACATGAACACAACTCATCTGTTATATAGAGAGGAACTGGCTCAGTAATGTTAGCTTAGCAGCCTAATGTTAGCACAGCATGCAGCTTTTAAACACATTTTAACATACAGGTTATCTTACAAGAATATAACTAGATAATTACTGGTAACTTAACTGACCAGTGACAAAATACTGGCCACATTATAAGTGTATTTACTCTCGGGTTCCCAAAGTTTCCCCCTCTTCTACCATGAGCCTCTGTCAGCACCTCTCTCCTTACGACCTGGATCCACATTTTTCTTCTTAACGGCTCCTTGTTTTGCTCGGGAGAACAAAAAACTGTAATTCATGGTTTTTAAGTTTGTTGTCTGTGAATCCCACCACACAACAGCTTTTAGGCATGTTTAATTTGGGCAATAATGACAATGATGTGCATTCAGTCACACAAAGTGAATGGAGAGCGGTGCAGTGGTTTCCCCCACGATGGGCGTGGCTTATTTTATGCTCTGTCTCTATGTCGCGGTCTGCAGCTACAACGTTTTGATGTATTTTTCACTGCTTTGGTGTCGTCATCGTCTTGATGAGTTAATATAGCTAGGTAGCTAGCAAATGTTAATTATGTAGCGTTAATGGAAAATAAACAGAAAAAACGTACTTCAAAGTTCATCATCGACCCCAGCGATGGATGCAAGAGTTCTCCAAGCTTCGTTTTTGAGACGTTTATTCCTGTTGCCTTTCAAATAAAAGTTGTGGGAAGCTTTGAATGACTGGAATCAACTTTTCATCCATTTTGCACTTTCTTGGTGGAACTGAAAACAAAATCACATCTGCAGGGAAACAAGGCAGCGTGGGACTCTGTTGACGGCCGACGAGCTTGTTGAGCGCCACATCAGGAGAGTTTCCCTGGTCGCTCTGCTCTGGAGGGAATAACTGGACTTTGTTGATCACGTTGCTCACAGTGTGAACACACAATGTTCTGAGTGGTTGATTTGAACTCTGCAGTGTTAACTCCTTCAGCTGGTTCATTTGTCCAGGTGAGAAGAATGACCTTTGGAAATGTCTCAGCCCTCTAACAAGAGAACTGTGGTGAGAAGTTAATCTAAACCAACTACAGGAAACCATCCCAAAATGCAAGGGATCATGGGTAGGAGGCGGTGGATGTTGACGTCTGATAGCCAGCAGTTCCTCATGCTTGGAAAGCCTGGCAGGACAAATGAAGTGAGGTTAAATTTGGAGTCCAGATGAGGCGAAATGCTCAAAGAAGGTAAATTACAGCAGAGAGAGCAGACAAGTCAGATTTGTTTTGACTCCCCAACCCAAATATCTCCAACCTGCAGGATGACACATCGATGTCAAAACTCTGTCCAATAAACAAGCTGCTTGTGAGTCATGTGACTTTTGTTTACAAGCTCTTGTAATTGGTCAGTGCGAACCTAAATAAACCAAATACAAAAATGTGACAAAGTCAACTTTTCCACTGTGGTTCAGACCAAAGAAAACAAACTGAAGGTGTTTTCACACTCTAAAGAGAGGGAGAGCGAGGGAAGGAGAGAGAGAGAGAGAGAGAGAGAGAGAGAGAGAGAGAGAGAGAGAGAGAGAGAGAGAGAGAGAGAGAGAGAGAGAGAGAGAGAGAGAGAGAGAGAGAGAGAGAGAGCGTTCGCTTCACATTGAGTGAGCAGGTAGAGTTCCCTGATCACTTTCCTCTGAGCTGCAGACGTGAGGAACTGGAGGAAGTGTGTTTACAAAACGAGTCAGAGCAATAATACAGAAACTGAAACTGTTCCTGCTCTGAGAAACAGTCAGTTACTGCTGAGAAACAGTCAGCCAGACAACCAGTCAGTTAATCAATTAGTCAGTCTGTCAGTTAATGTGTCAGTCAGTCAGACAATCAGTCAGTCAGTTAATCAACCAGTCAGTCAGTTAATCAATCAGTCAGCCAGACAATCAATCAGTCAGCCAGATAATCGGTCAGTCACTCAGTAAGTTAATCAACCAGTCAGTCAGACAATCAGCCAGTCAGTTAATCAACCAATCAGTCAATTAGTCAGTCAGCCAGACAATCAGTCAGTTAATCAATCAGTCAGTCAGTCAATCAACCAGTCTGCCAGACAATCAGTCAGTCAGTCAATAAACAAGCCAGTCAGCCAGTAAGTTAATTATCAGTCAGTCAGTTAATCAAACAACCAGTCAGTTAACCAGCCAGTCAGTCAGTTAACCAGCCAGTCAGTTAGTTAACCAGCCAGTCACTCACTCAGTCAGTCAGTCAGTCAGTTAAACAACCAGCCAGTGGTCCAGTCATCCAGTGAATACGTCAGTCAGTGATTTAATCAGCCAGCCACAGCCAATCAGTCAGTCTGTCTGTTAGTCATTTAATCAACCAGCCAATCAGTCAGTCAGCCGGACATTTAATCAACCAGTCAGCCAACCAGTCAGCCAGTCATTTAATCAACCAGCCAGTCAGTCAGAGTGTGTGTCAGTGTGTACATCAACTGGCTGACTGGTCTGCTGTATTTGTGGAGATAAAAGCGTTTTTTTTTGGGTTTTTTTTAAGCTGCAATGAAAGCGAAGCATATGTGAGGTCATGTGAGGACGAGCAGCCAGCCAGGCGACCAGCCGGTAAACCAGCCGGTAAACCAGCCGGTAAACCAGCCAGTCGCACGTATTCTGAGACGGTTACTCAGCGGAGTATGAGAGTGTGTCTCTGTGCGCTCATGCGTGACGATCCGCATGCATTCATGCATATGCGTCCGCGTGGGTGGAGCGTACGGGTTTAAGTTGATGCGTGTGCTTGTGTGCGTGCGTCCGTGTGTGTGTGTGTGTGTGTGTGTGTGTGTGTAGGTTTGTTTATCCTCGTGTGTCTAAGCGTGTGCACTGACCTGAAAGGCAGAGGTGGTGCGTTGATGGTTTTAGTGCATGTGAACAGAAACGGTATACAATTCTCTGCTGACCGTGCGACTGGCTGGCTGGCTGGCTGACTGGTTTACTGACTGGTTTACTGACTGGTTTACTGGCTGGTCGAGGAGGTTTTTCCAGGACGATCAGTCGTACGGCGGTATAGCGTCGACAGCGAGCCGGCGGAGCGGCACGTGGCGGCCGGAGCGAGGGTTTGCCCACACAAACGTGAGCGTGTCGCAGTCCATGTGCTACATGATGCAGGTTCAGCTGACTGCTGGATCCTGGATCGACCTCCTCACAGGCCGGATTTACAGCGGATCACACACACACACACACGCACGTGACCCACATCCACCGCCGCCGTCTTTCTTCCCCGTGTTAAATAAAGTGATATAAATAGATGTGTTCCGGGGTCGCGTACGGGTGAAGTGCAGATTTTCCTCTCCTTGTTTAAATCCAGTTTATATCTGCGGCGGCTTCTGAGGTCGCAGCGATTCAGTCACACTGCAGCTCAAACTTTCCCAATTTTTTTTTTTTTTTCCCCTCTCACATGACACACATCTAATGGCTTCTAATTAGGCCAAACGGCAAAAAGCTGCATGGAGTCGCATTGTTTCAGTTCTGATCCAGACCAGATGGATACGTACAGTTTTTACAGAAATGAGATCGAACTCTGAAACGCAGATTACATTTTGTGGACGTAAACAATGTAAAGATCAAGGATTATGTGACAATAGTGTGAATTGAACACAACATTTTCACATATTCGCGCTTTTTCAATGTCAAACTACTTCTCGTTTCTGGTCCCGTCTCCTCCAGCTGATCAGATTTCTCTCACATTTCGTGCACAGAGCTCGTTTTTGAGAGCGCATTTTAAGACGTTGCGCTCATTTCACGAAATTTCCTGAGACTCAGACTGACAAAAGCGGATCCTGAGGCGTCGGACTTGACATGCAATAAGTAAATCTTACATCATTTATTTGAGACGACTGTCATAATTTTGTAACCTTGGAGTGAGTAGCGCTAGCAAGACATAACCAGGGACAAATTTGGGACCGAAATGTGTCGAAAACAAAAATGAAAGTAACTTGTTTTGTCATCGTTCCTCTTCAGTTCATCTTACTATGGGACATGGGTTACATCCTAGAATATAAAAGTCATAAACAGTCATCCAAAAAAAAAAAACCTAAAATCAGATGTGAGCATGAAGTCCTGCAGTGTGAACGCAGCCTGCGGGGTCTTCTGAGGACACGGCCGTCCAGCCAGCCAGCCAATCTGTCAGCATCGTGGCATCTGAGGCAGCCATTAGTTCATATGGGGGCTGGGCTGCGGGCCGGAAAACGTTCCCATGTTATAGAGATTAACACAGAACAGAGAGCTGCAGCGCGCCGACGCTTCATCTATAGCAGAGGACTGAGAGCAGAGCCGCAGAGCGATCTCTCACTCCTGCTCGGACACAAACCTTTCCCTTTTTAGGAGGGAACAAAAGAACGTTTCTACCCCGCCGCGTGTTTCTCACTAAATGAAACAACATCGCGACCCAAAGGTCACGGCGCTCGAGTCGACACATAAATCCACCGTGTAAACGCTTCGAACCCGGAGAGGAAAAACACCGAAGCCGCGGTGACGTCGCTTTTCACCCCGACAGCGGTGAATTATTTATTCTCATGTTAGAGGGATTATCAGCAAACGGAGGAGGAGGAGGAGAACTAAAGCACTCTGACAGCTAATAGAGGACTGGAGGATTGTGTTATAAGGGACGGAGATTAGGAGCGGTGTCATGTTGGCGCTGCTTTTCTTGTTTTTTCCGTTTGAACAGATATAATGAGAGGTGTGATGACTGGTAGCAGGCTGCCAGCCTCCATGTTAGCGCAAATAATGACACGCAAAACCCCATTTATCTAGGAGAGATCCGACGTGACAGTCGCTCTGACAGCGCAAAATTAAAAATAAATACTTTTTAAAAGGATAGTTGGCAACTCGAGTCCTCGCTTGACAAAACGATCCGGTAATTATATCGCTCCCCCAAAAATACAGATACGGAAAAGAAAAAAGAAAAGAAGCCTTCATTCATAAATTGTTAAATTTTGACACAATAAAAACGCATTAGATCCCCCACACAGAACAAAAAAAAAAACTGTCTCTCATGCATCGTCGGTCGAATTTGCGGCAGGAAAGACACGCAACACCGCCGGACGGATCGTGTGTACGAGCTGCAGAGAGATCAGTTACACAGGTCACACTCTGCAAGAGGCGGCTAATGCTGCTGAAGAGACTCTTACAGCACATTAATACATGCATCAGACCTGGAGACTCCAGTCACATGACTTGGACTCCAGTCACAGTTTTAATTGCTTGAGTCTCGACTTGATGCATGAAGAGAAGACTTGAGACTTGACTTGACTTGGGTTCTGGTGACTTGGGACTTGACTCTGACTTGTACTTTGATGACTTGAAAAGGTTTCTAAAGTCTTGACTTGAGATCTTGTGTTTGTGTAAATGACTTAGATTGAAAGTGATGAGATTTGTTCCAGCAGACGACTGAATTTAAATTCTGTTTTCTGAATTTGTATGGAATGATTGAATTTATTGAAGTTGAAACTGATTATAGAAATCAAACTCATGGTGCTTTTACCAAGTTTTTATCCTATTCTATCCTGTTCTACATTTAGACTTGAGACTTGACATTAATGACATGGGCTTGACTTGGTAATCTACATTTAGACTTGGGACTTGAGACTTGTGCCTCAAGACTTGAGACTGACTTGGGACTCGAGCAAAGTTGACTTGGTCTCACCTCTGGCATGCATGAACCCAAATCACATATTCACACAGTATATTAAAAATATTTAATAGATATATTCCTATAGAGACTTGTAGTGCATTTGAGTTTATAGCAACCTTATTATACTGTCTGGAATGTTTTTTTTTTCTTATCTCCTATAATATTCCTGTAGGGAATTACAGTGTGTTTGTGGTATTCAATAGTGAGTTTACAGTGACTGTATCTCACCTTACGGTATATTTTTTTATCTCCTATGGTAATCCTATGATATTCACATAGGGACTAATGATGGATTTTTATCAAGCTTATCGCACTTAATGGTACATTTTCTCATCTCCTGTGGTATTCCTATAATATTCCTACGAGGTCTTTACAATTTGTACTGCGACATTTACATCGCATCCCTCTAAAATTTCTGCTAGGATTGAGACAGTTCTTTTTTCATAATGGGAATGAATGAATGATGCATGCATGAATGAATGAATGAATGAATGGATGAATGAATGGATTGACTGCTGGAACAATTACAGGATTACTGCGTACTGCAGTAGTTATATGTAGGCCGATGCAGTGAGCAGGGACCGCGGGCACAAGCTGCAGACGCATGGGAGGAGGAGGGGGAGGTGGGGGGGGGTATAGGAGGAGAGAGGGGGGGAGAGAGAGAGAGAGAGAGAGAGAGAGGAGGGAGGGTATAGGAAGAAAGGAGGAGGAGGATGGGGATGGAGAGGGAGGGAGGGAGGGAGGGATGGGGTGAAGAGAGGAGAGTTGTCCTCAGAATGACCCACACAGCACCAGACAGACGAGGCCGCCTCTCTCTCTCTCTCTCTCTCTCTCTCTCTCTCTCTCTCTCCTCTCTCCCTCTCTCCTCACTCGCTCTCTGCTGCGTAATCGGCTGAAAAAGGGAGGAAAAAAAAGAAAAAAAAGCAGGGGCTGGGGCGCCTGCTGCCAAGACGGGGAGAGAGGGAGAGAGAGAGAGAGAGAGAGAGAGAGAGGCATTAAACACGAGCTTTAGTCTGCACCGGCATGCCATATAGACTTTCTCTCTGTCACACACACAGTATCGGTACAGTGTGTGTGTGTGTGTGTGTGTGTGTGTGTGTGTGTGTGTGTTAGTATAAGTAGGTCAGTAGTGAAAGGGTCTGTGCTGTCCTCACACGGCCTCCGCTCCCCAACATCACACCACTCGTGTCTACTCTAATTTTCTCTTCCTCATCCTTTATTTTTTTTTTTTCCTTTTCCTCCCCCCCCCTTTGCTTCCTCTCTCTCTCTCCCTCTTTCTATCTCTCCTTCTCTCTCTCTCTCCCTCCCCTCATCCCTCTCTCTCTGCTCTGATTAGGAAGCGAACAGGTCCCACCCCTGGTTCAAATGGTTAACTCTTCGGTCGCCGGCCTCTCTCTCTCTCTCCCTCTCTCTCTCCCTCTCATCCCCCTTTTCTCCTCTCTTCTCCTTTTTTAAAACCCAGTCCAGTTTTATCTGCCTTGTCATATTTACTGTAGCGCTGCTTACAGTCGCGGTTTGCTAAGTTTTCAGAAAGGCCGCTGCCAGACCAGTCGCGGTGCGTAATTGGTGTTTTCGAGGGAGACCCAGCGCCGCAAAATGTGGCAGAACACAGTCTTATGAAAAGGACATAAATCAGCCTTTTCCCCCTTGTTGTCCAATTAGGAATATTGCTGTTTTTTTTATAATAGAGCCCCAAAAAAAAAAAAAGAGAGTGGCCTTTCATTTCCAGTGACTGAACTTCCAGGAAAGCTCAATAATGCCCAGATCTGTGAACAAATGTTGTATTACCTAACCCGACCCAGCTTTACATGATTTACAGTAGAGGCAGCGAGGCGGTGTCCAGGCACACAGCGCCATCTGCTGACGGGTTCGCACATGACTTGGGACCGGGCTCAAGACGATTCAAACCCCCCCTTCCTCCCTCCCTCCTTCCTCCTCCTCCCCGCCCCAACATGGCTCCCGAAAATATCCGTCCCAACCTTACACAGAAATTTCAACCTGATTCTCAAAACGCCCCGGCTGGAGTTCTTCCAGTCCTGAAAGCCTCTCCTGTTATATGTCTCTTCAGGAGCGCTGGGCTGACTGGAGCGGATCAGTATGTTCCTGGACTGGTCCGACTGGTTTCTATGGTGCCGGTGGTTTCTATGGTGTTCCGCCAGGCGTGCCGAGCGGCGGCGGTGAAAGCACGCCGACAGAAAACGGCTAAATACCTCCAGTGATTCAGGCGGGTCGCCCCGGACAGAGCGGCTCTCTGTGGGAGCGGGCGCTTATTGTCGACAGCGGCGGCTCACAACCTTTTTTTTTTTTTTTTGGGGGGGGGGGGGCTCGTGACCCTTTAAGAACGAACACACGGCTCCTCGAGTCCAGAGAATGATTTTCCCTTTTCAGTTTGTTTCAATTGATTCATTATCAGAGGAGGAGAGGCGGAAAACTAGTCAGTATTTCACAAAAAGAAAGCAAAAATTAGAGAAAACCAGAAAAAATAGACATGATCATAAATCATAAATTAGTAAAGCAGAAATATGTTTTTTTCCTATTCCCTAAATCATCTTGTGACCCGCCCCAAATTACCTCACGACCCCCTGGAGGGTCCCGGCCCCCCGGTTGAGAACCGTTGCACATGCACAGCAGAATTAAAAGACGAAAGCTGCTTAAGAATATTCTGCATTTTCAATAATGATGCTGCTTTGAAACGATGTGGATATATTTGTGTGAAGCGCTTTTTAAAACAGATTCTCCCAGTGTTTTGCAAAAATAAAATTCTAACTTTTGTGTTCAACATTTTACATTTTACACTTTTAGCTGACGCTCTTGTCGAGAGCGACTTGCAAGGAGTGCAACAGCAGAACGGGCTTCAGTTTCTGAATCACCAACATTACAACCAACAGTATGGAGGTCAAGGGTCAACGCCTCCACAACAGATGCAGCTGCTGCTCTATCTTTGGCCTGTTTCGAACTTAAAGCTGCACTAAGTGAGATTTTATATGTGAAAATCCACCTTTCTTCTCAGTTTAAATCACTGCATCAGAGGAGAGCGTCCCATCCAAACTAATTGAGATTCTCCCTGTTTACCCGAATTAATTTGATTAATTTGTTCTCTTCTCCTCCTACAAGAAGTGATGAATCCAAACTTGAGAGTGAAATCCACTCACCAGCGTTAGATCTTTCCCTCTCTTGTCTCTTTGGTATAAAAGCATCTCAGAGCCGTGAGACGTTTACTGACCTCACACCGCTCAGGATTTCTGGGTATCGAAGTTTACATTTTTTCCAGACCTCCGGCTCATGCAGCTTTATATACACATCTATAAATTGGTGCTGATTTTGACTTCTACTCTCTTAAAAAAAAAATCATCTTCAAAGTCCTTTTCAACACGTCTATGTACCCAATTTGGGACAAAATGCATGTTTTTCTTTTATAATGTCATCTTACTAGACAAATTATGTATTTTTCTTTGTAAAAAACTAAAAAGTTTATTTTTAGTTTTTTTTTTTTGTCATTTTTTCCTTTTAAGTCTCTTCTAAAAACTCATTTATATCGTCAAGCCTTTTTGTGAGGCTGTTACTATTTTTTTAATCCTCATTTTATTGTCTTTTATTTTAATTTTTACCCTGCTTTGCTTTATCTTACTTTGTTTTATTTGTTAATGTGATGCTACCTGGCTGGCTCTGTTTTTATTTTGCACAGCACTTTGTAACCGTTTTAGAAAGGTGGTATATAAATAAAGGTTATTGTTATTATTTACTATTATGTAAAGCACATTGAACCTGCCTTGTGTATGAAATGTGCTGAAGAAATAAAGTTTGTTTTGCCTTTTAATTTTCCACCGAATATCGAACACAGTGACACGTCATGTGAGTCTCAAACTGAACAGACAGGTGTGTTGAAAATGAAACGTCCTTTTTAAAGTCACGTATGTGTATTGATTACATGTGATCAATCACCGTTAACGTACCGATCGCTGTGTTTTGGTGTTTTAATGTTAAAATTTACTGATGTGAAACTGATAAGGGTCTGAAAAAAGAAAAGGCGGCTCTGAATCCAACCTGTTTTTAAGTTTTTATTTTTTTTTGCTTGCAGACAAAAAAAAAAAAAAAAAAGATATCCATGAAAGTCCAGATATAATAAATAAATTAACTACTAAAAACTGTTGGCTATTAAAGCAATTTAAGAATGGCAGAAAGGCTTACTTTGCAAAATTACAGAAATGGTATCAGAGATCCTGTGTCGCCGATGAAATCATCCAAAAACCAAAATCAAAAAGAAGTTGATTTTACAGTTCGCCCCCGCTCGACTCGCCGATTGTTCTTTGATGAATATCATTGCATATAGAAATCCTGCACATCCAGAAGATCCTAGCATAGTCCTACATGGTACAGAAAACACAGAAGAAGAGAGAGCAGAGAAAACAGAAAAAGCCTTTTTCTTCTTTTTTTTTTTTCCCCCCCACATAAGAAAAGTTAAAAGGTTCCCATGGGAACCGAGCCAAGTGCTTGTGGTTTCTTGTCCCTAAAATATTGTCTGTTATTTCTGTGGAACACCTGAAAGATATTGTTTACTAGTACACCCGTATTTGAGGAGAAAACGCACTAATAACTACGCCTTTTTTTTCTTTAAAGTGATTCACTTTTACTTTGGTGGCGAGGAGAGAAAACAAACGCCATCTGAAAGACATAATTATTATTGTGTATTTGTTGACCCATTTTTCATGCATACAGTATTGTATTCTCTAGAAAAAGAAATCTGTCGGTAAGTGAAAATGTCACAATCTTTCCAACTCTGTAGCTTAACTGACTGAGGTAAAGTTGCCTGTTTCCTGAAGTAGAGCACGCATGCTGCTTTCATTTGGAAAGGACACACAGCAGGTTTGGGTTCACTCGCTTTCAACGCCATCAGCTCTCAGACAAACTCGTCCACTTTACTCTGCTCGGTGAGTAAGAGACTCTGACCCCAAAGCAGAGACGCATTTTAGAAATTTAACTAGGGCTGTACCGAATAGTTCGAAGCTTCATTCATAACGTTGACATTCGAATTTTAAATCAACATTCGAATGCTGCGCAGCTTTTTTTTGTTTTTTTGTTTAAACCAATGATGTATACCGTATTTCTGCACAGTTGCAGATAAAGATTAGGCTACACTAATATTATAGTATTATACTATTATAGTAAATTACTTAAGTAAGTCGTTACAAAAAAAAACAAGCTGATATTCCTGGCCCACAACCTGAAAAGAGTTAGCAAGTCCTAGACCACTGGGACAGCAGCCTCTCTTTTGGTAAGCTAAGGCTACAGTAGTTTTGTTTGTGACATTGTTTACTGTTACCTAGGTTACAGCCCCCGTCCCGTCCTGTGCACAACGAGTGAGTGTCGGTCACACCGAACTTCTAGTCACCTGACTGTTCAGACTTTAATTTGAAATGTTCTGATTTTGTGTCCAAGTCAAGGATCTTTGGCTGTTCCTATATATTAATTTCTTCTGGCTGAAATTCCACTTTTCCTGATGTTTCCACATATTATCTTTGTTTTGTTGGCTGCGTATGCCGTAAATCTACATATGGGTACCTGACTATTAAGACAGACTTGAAAAATTGTGAATATATCTTTTGTTTTGACATATTTGGTTTAAGTCAGCTTGCAAAAGTCATTTTCATTGTTTATTGCCATTTCTGTCGTAGCATAATGTTGCTATAAGCCTAAAGGCGCGATTATTATTTCTTAATTATTTTATGCCCTTATTGGATTAGCCTACATGTATTTATGTTGAGTTATCTTCATTAAAGAAAGTTGATTTAATACAAAAAATTCTAACTCATATTTAATCCGATGAATCACTTTATTCAAATTGAGGATTTTGTTCACATTTTTTTTTTTTTAATTTTATGATGACGTCATAAAATATGATGGCAGACATTCGAAGCTTCATTCGAAAACGTCAATAGAAACTTCGAATGTAAAAAAAAATGACATTCGGTACAGCCCTAAATTTAACAGACGACGGACGCACCTCCACCTCCATCCTGCTGGGATCCAACCTGTGACCTCTGGACTGCGGGGCGGTCGGTCTAACCTCTGCACCGCCTAACCGCCAGAACAGAACTTGTTTTTGTTTACGTAACAGAGCGTTCATTTAGAGCGTTTTTTTTGCAAGACTGGAAGTTAAAAGGAAAAATCCTTCCTCAGTCCCTCTTACACTGTTAGATATCAACAATTTGTGATGCAATTTGTCAATAAATCCCAGGAGTTATTTAGTGATGAAGTGTTGTAATTTGCTTTTTTGGTGAACCCCCTTTCCCTCAACCTGCCTGGTGATTTCCAATATTTCCCAGAATGCCTCTAGACAACCCCCCAGAGACGGGGCGTGAACTTGTTGCTTGCAGTCAAAAGGTAATCGTATGTTTTTATAAAAGCAGCTGGCTTGCCTACTAGTTTGTGAACATATGGGCATGGCTATGATAGCAGCCACACCCCAATGTTCACACCTTGGTGCCGCATTGCATTCTGGTCTCTCTCCTGCTCCTGTGGGTGGAGAAACTGGTCTCTCTCCTCTTCTACGATGGATTTCTCTCCTGTATGATTGTTGAACGTCTCTCGGTGCAAAATGGCGGCTCTTGAAAGAAGCCCTCGCTCTTTGATTCTGAGGGACTGACACCAAAACCTGACGTTTACCGCTGAGGTTTTACATCCTGAAACATTTTCTCATATCAAACTCCATTGTAGCTGCTGGAAACATCTGGACATGATGTCACCTCGTCTACGATTGGCCAGTTATCCACCAAGAAGAAAAATACAACACCAATAGCGGTTTGTAAGTGTTCAAGTGTTTTAGGGTGGATTTTCCCTTTAAGGACTTTGGGCACTTGGCTGCTGTTTTTCATATCGTCTCCATTAATTCCCATTTAAAATTCTGGGTAGTGAGAGCAATATTTAGCAATATTCCAGTCTGAAAAACTAAATCTGGGCTAATAAGCTTATCTAACATCCTTCTGTGATTGGGTGATTAGACTGTTTTTTTTTGTAAATATAGGATTCAGAGGTAAATTCACATACTGATCGACTGAATTGACGCCATTGAAATTGAATGGACCCAAACACCTGCGAACAGAAATTATCACCATTTCAAAAAAAAAACTGATAATAGCATAATAGTACAACGGATTCAATCCCCATTATATTTTGTTAGGACTTAACAAATCACTTGAAAAAATAAAAAAAGTAAAAACGTCGAAGCGGAAATTTACTCCAGCACTGAATTTTTTTTGATTTGAAAACAAAAACTTAGAAACAGAATGGCACTGATTTAAGTCGTCTATTCACCAAAAGCAGTGCGGTTTTAAAAACCATTTCTCTCAGAACACCAAAACGCTTTAAATATTGGATTTGGGGGTTCGTATTTCCCTTGAGAAAATGACTGATGGTTCCTCCTTTCTTTTGAAAAAGTTGTTTATCCTACGAGAAAACGACGAGGTCTCACCTCTTAGAAATGTACTGGATTGTTTTTTTGTTTTTCTTTATACAAAGTATCAAGGTTTACCGTAAAACATCAATTTTGTAAGAAAAATGACACAAAAGGCCAAAATAAAAGCCCTGTCATTTTCACCAAAATATTTTCACCAAAATAAAAGCCTTGCTGTGTTTACAGACTGCTGACTCTCCCTTGCTGATGGTGTTTAATTTGGCGAAAGGCGTTTTTTAGTCGTCCTGCATGTCAGTTTGTCTGCTTGGTCCCCACAGTCCAACAAACACAATCCTGTCTCTTTGTCTGGTTCTTGGTTTCCATACACCAGCGCTTCTCAAATGCGTTTTTGCATCAGGACCCAAAGTTTGCCTCGACCGCGACACACGAATTAACACAGAATTACACTTTCTACCTAAACTGTTTCTTTTTGTCTGAAACCCTGTCCGAGCCTCTTGCGACCCACCTTTGGGTCCCGAGCCGCCAGCTGAGAAACACTGACATATTACTGTCCTTCATGTCCGCTCCGCAGTGGGGGAAGCGACGGAAAATCTGTGGAATGAAAGAAGAGGGGGAGAAAATAAAAGATCAGATCGCAAGAAAAACAACTAGATCTCAAAAAGCATCAAAGAGAAACAGCAGCAGAGTTCGGCCAGCTGACAGAAGACTGCCCAGGTTCTCCTCACTCCCATATATAATCTCTTTTACATTTTTGCAGTTTTTAATGCAGCTTTTTAACTTGATTTTTCTGATTTTTGAAGTTTTGAACTATGTAAAGTGTCCTTAAGTCTGAGAAAGGTGCTTTTAAATTGTTGTTGTTGTTGATGTTATAATATATACATATACATATATATATATATATATATATATATATATATATATATATGTAAGGGATAATGCCCGACAAGGTGTCCATTATCAGGAATTAATGGACGACGGGGAGGCCAGCGCCTCCGCGGATTGCCTCCTGATTATGGACACCTGGAGGGGCATTATCCCGCTTATACCATGGTCACTTGCCAAAGGAAAAAACAATTAAGACCATTAATTTATATTTTCATGCGTTTTGTAATCAAAATCTAACGTTTTTCACAAGCCATAACTCAGTTTCGCAGGTAACACCTGAGGGTTTGACTAATACCTGGAACAACCTTTACCATGCCATAAGGTTCTTATGCAATGGAAACATTGTTCACTACTCCAGTAAATAGGACGAACCTTAGATACGACTTGGCAACGGGAGATACTTCCTGTCCGCTCAGCTCATAGAACTCTTTGGCTCAGCTGTGAGCAGGAAGCTAACGTTATGCTAGCAAGATTCAGTCAATAACACTGCGTACGGTTGACAAACAGTAAATATAATTTGACAGTATGTTTAACAACAAGACTAGCTAGCTATCAGCCGTGTCACTGTCCCCAAATCAATATCAAGATTTTCACGAACATACAAATTGTAAACGGAGGCTTTGACTGCGTCCCTGTTGCTATGGTTACTAATTTTAGATACAGGCTGATACCTGATACTACGTAGCCAGCGCATTAATTTAGAACGGTGAACAGACAGTTTCACTGGAACTACTTAGTAGGTGTCCATTATCAGGAATTAATGGACACCCTGCAGCCAATCAGAATCGAGTATTCACCCAGACCATGGTATAAATATATATATTATAACAACAACATATATACATACATACATACACACACACACACACACATATACATACATATATATATATATATATATATATATATATATATATATATATATATATATATATATATATATATATATATATACACATACACACACACACACACACACACACGCCAGCCTGCTCTAAGGATAGTTAACATTAAGCAAATACTGTATATTCTGACAAAACATAACGGGCAGTTTCATGCTGGATGTCCTTGTGGTTGTTTTTTCCTTTTTTAAAAGATAAATCCCTACATATACAAACAAATAAAGGTACAAATCACTTGTCTTAAAAAAGCACAAAAAATCCATGTTTTTGAGCAGATAATGTGTGATTTTAGTCACGATGTAACGACTTGTCTGGACTTCCTCTGTCACATGAGAACAGCAGAAGGCTGACAACTACGTTTCTGTAAGAGTTCATAAATATTTACCATCTTTCCAGCATAAACAGCTCCAAATAAACTTTCTATATGCAATCCAAAATTGATATAAATGTAAATTGCTTGAAGTCGTATATCAAACAAAACCATGCATGGATTTGTGAGACGGATGACATCCTCCACCAATCAACTGCCTCCGTTTGGGTAAAATCACACGACTACAGCGGCCTTTCTGAAACAGCGTTCATAAATATTTACCATCTCAGCAGCATCAGCAGCTCCGGATGCACAACTGTAAATGTCAGCTTCACTTGCCCTGCGTCAAACTCTATCCTCCTCCGCTCTGAAACGCTTCATACGTCCGGACGGCGTCTCAGAAACCAGACGCCGCGGGAAGGAGAACGGGGATCTGAGCGGAGCGGAGCCGCTGTGAAGGATGAAGGAGGGGCGACTCGTTTGTCACCACTAATTAAGTAAACTCATTTCCCTCGTTAAATACTTGGGAGAGTTCTTTAACCTTTTTCTTTCAGCTGCATGTTCTTCACTAACACACGACTCAACGTTCACACAGGAACAGATTTACACCGGGACCCACCGGAGCAGCTGGGAGTTAAAACCTTGATCGTGGGAACCTCGACAATAGCAAGGTGTCTGCTTTAAAACATGTTTACTGCCGCCTGCTTTAACCGGATTTAACGCCAGATTAACAACAAAAGTAAAGAAACTAGAGCTGAAACGATTAGTCGATCAACAGAAAATTAATCAATTATAATTTTGATCGAATCGATTAATTGTTTTAGCTCATTTTAAGTTAAAATACCAAACATTTGCTGGTTACAGCTTTGCTTCTTTTCTCCGTTTCATACATTTATTAAATGAAAACTTTGGGTTTTTCGCTGCTGACTAAGTAAGCAATGTTAAGAATCACTTGTGATGGGCATTTGACAGAATGCTGCAGTATGCAGAGTAAATGATTAATCAAAAAAATTATCGATTAATTAATCGATAATGAAAACAATCATTAGTTGCAGCCTTAAAACAACCTAGAAACAAAAAGTATCAAGTTCATCATGCTTGGTTCAGTTACAGGGACTGGATTTGTTTTTACGGCAAAATCCCTCAAATCCCTCACCTGACGGGACGACAGGTTAGAACAACTGTCCAATAAACAAGCTGCTTGTGCGTTATGTAGTGGTGTAACGGACAGTAGTTGATCCGTGATCCGTACGGACCCCCACCCCCCCCACCCCCCACGGTTCGGCACGCATGTGAACCGCAGATTAATTGCAAAGTTTAACCATCATAGTGTGAAATACAGTTTTACTGCCGCTGTTACTTTTTAAAGTAATAATTCCATAAATAAATAAATAAGTAATAAATAAATCTCGATGCAGAGTTGCAGTGAAAAGATACAGACAAGACAGATGCATGCTGCGTTTTACTCTGAAGCGCAATGATTGTGTTAGGGAAGAAAAAAAATGGAAGAGCGACTGATTTAAAGGCCATCGCTTTCGCCTCCATTGGGTGAAATCCCGCAGGCTGTGACTTCGGGCATTTTCAGTGGTGTAACTGGGAAACTGGGCATGCTTGTCATCATTGAAATAGATCACAAGATTGTGATATTTATATTTATTGCAACTTCAGCAATATGCCGCCTTCCCTTCGACACAGCTCCGCTCGGAGAAGCTCCGGTCTCTTTGCCTGTCTGTGGCATAGCCTTCAGTGTTGATAGGTTATCACTCGTGATGTGTAACCAATCAGAGAGTGCTGTGGGCGGGACAATAAGCGAGACTACAGAGTGGTGACTACAGACAGAGGCGAGGCGGCTGCATCAGAGCCAAAGTAGCACATTTTTAAATTAATTTAACCCTAACCCTTTTTTTTTTTTTTTTTTGCTGATCCGAAAAATGATCCGATCTGTGACTCAAAACCGTGATACGATCCGAACCGTGAGTTTTGTGATCCGTTGCACGTCCCTAGCGTCATGTGACTTTTGTTTACAAGCCCTGTTGGCTTGTAATTGGTCAGTTTGAACCTAAATGAATCAAATACAAAAATGCAACAAAGCAAACTCTTCCACTCTGGTTCAGACCACAGAAAACAAACTGGAGGTCTGATGCATCCTCACAATTTGTTCTCAGCCGACTTAGAGGTCGAGTGACAGTTTAGTAAACCAGGAAGTAAATCCTGTCCGACTCCCACCTGGCTGCTCATGTCTGCTCCTCTGCCTGAGGCTGTGATTGGCTGACACCTTGAGGTTCTTCTTCTATCGCTTCTCCATCCTCCTTCCCTTCTTCTTCTTCTTCTTCTTCTTCCTCCTCCTCCTCCTCCTCTTTCTCCTCCTCCTCCTCCTCGTTGTGGTCGTCGTCGGTCGCCTCCTCCCCTTGCTCCTTCACTTCCATCTCTCCTTCGCTGTCTGCCCGCTCTTCCTCCTCCTCCTCCTCCTCCTCCTCCTCTTGCTCCTCCTCCTCCTCCTCCGCCACCGCCTCCTCCTCCTCGTCTTCCTCCTCCTCCTCCTCCTCCTCTGCTTCTCCCTCCTCGTCGCTGAACGGCTCCTTGCCCTCCTCCGCCCGCCTGGCGGTCTCGGCGAACCAGTCCCGGACCTGCTGGTAGCTCATGCTGGACTTGGCCACCAGCTCGTCCAGGTCCTTCTCGCTCAAGGCCCGGTGCTTGAGGTAGTGGTCCTTCAGAAACGCCTTGCCGCTCTTCACCTGCACAGAGGACAGAAATAAAGAACGGGTCCCGGCATGAAAAGAGCAGTAACACAGTTAATTACTCTTCTCTAGAAAGGTAAACAGCAGAGCCAGGTAGCAGCACTGGTCTCCAGATTCGATTCGGCTTCGATTCACAAGGTCCAGATTCGGTTCAATATAATTTCAATTAGGGGTCCTTCAGTTACAAATACCAGTGCTGGGTAGATATGAAAGAAATTCTCTGAGAATTAAGATAAGATAAGATAAGATAAGATAAGATAGCACTTGGCGGAACAGTGCCAAGGAAGTCAAGTACAGGAAGGTAATAAAAGAAAAGAGGTGATAAAATAAAAATAAAGATAATGCACATAATAAAAACTAGAGACACAGTGCAAATAAATGCAAATAATAAAATGCAGATTCGTGGATATATTCCAGAGGTAATTACTGCACAGGAAACCCTCTGTAATATGGTGCATTACTAAAAAGGTTCATGTTTAACACTGTTTGACAACTGGAGGAGGGGAGGCCCGCTACAAATAACGCTATGATCAAATAATATTTCAAATAATCTGTTCTACACACATCCACTGGAAAAAAGTCATAGATTAAAAGATCGATCTCTGGATTTTAAGAAACAATATCGGAGTGTCCAAATGAAAACAAGCAATTAAAATCTGTATTTTTACCCGGGCCTAGTAAACAGCAGTAACAATTTTTTATGTTTCTCAAAACGTCAGGACTCAAGTTTAGATTTTATTTTAACAAAAATGAGACCCGGAGGTGCGACTAAACAATATATATCATCAACTTCTGTCCCGAGGATACTTCTGTCAGGACAGGAGATGATGAAGATGAAGATAATGAAGTCATGCTTCTCAGTTTCACCGTCTTGTCTGATGCAGTTACAGCTCTGTGAGGCGGTGCTATCCGTTAAAAAGTACCGGGATTTGTTTCAGTCATTTGATACGAGCTGGTGTCACTTTTTTCCAAGACGTTACATCACATTTTGGGACAAAACCTGGTAAACCTGATCCACAAAGAGGAAGAGCTCCTCCTCCTTCATTCTATTCTATGATTGATTGTTGATCAGTTAGATCTAGTTCTGCTCATTCTCTGTAAAGTCCTTTGAGTCATGCTGTGATAAATAGCTGTAGAAATAAACAAACTTGAACTTAAATCCACTTATTAGGAAGGAGATCCTAAGACTGAGTGTACAGACAAACTGTTTCAGCCACCACACTAAATGTGAAACATGCCCAATCTGCCCAGCAGCAGGTTGTGGTGAACACACAGCTGCAGACCTTGATGGCGGTGGCGCCCCCCTGTGGCGAGCGTTTGCAGGGGTACGGCCGGCGCGTCCTCCTGGACCAGCCCCGGAAACGCTTCCTCGACTTCTTCTGGACCTTGGCTCCGCCGTTCAGCGCCTCGTCCACCTGGAAGCATCAGTCAGGTTTATACAGCGAGTTCAGACAGGACATGCAAGTCAAGCTGCTTTCAGAAACTACAAATACTACTGTGACTACTACTGCTACTACTACTAATATTACTACTACTACTACTACTACTACTACTACTACTGGTGCTGCTGCCACTTCTACTGACACTACTGGAAAAAAGAAGAAGAAGAAGAAGAAGAAGAAGAAGAAGAAGAAGAAGAAGAAGAAGAAGAAGAAGAAGAAGAAGAAGAAGAAGGAGACTGCATAGTACTTTTCTCAAAAATAAAGATATAAAAATAGGGTGATACACAGGAAATTTCTGCAAGTTTCTAATAAAACTGAGTAAATATGAGGGACAATAAAGTCTCCAAACACAGATATGATTTTTATTTTCTACTGTCAGGCATTGCATGATTTTATGATGTGATTATAATGAACTCAGATGCCGTTTGAGTAAAAATAAAGCAAAGCATGGTCACCTTTCCGCTCTGGTAGAGGTAGTACCACTTCAGGTTGCTGTTCTTGCAGGCGTAGCGCGTGTCTCCGAACCAGTTGACGATGTAGGTCCGCGGCAGGCCGCTCTCCTCCGCCATCTTGTCGTACTCCTCGGCCGTGGGCCACTGCGTGCGGACGAAGGCCATCTTCAGAATGTGGAGCTGCTCCGGCGTTTTCTTCATAATCTTCCTGGAGACGGGGGGCGTGGTCTGCCGCTCCTGGGCCGAGGAGGACGGGACGGCCTTCTCCCCGTCCCCCTCCGCCGCTTTGACGTCGCCGTCTTTGGGCTCCGTGGCGGCGGGAGGCATTTTCCGTCTCTCGGTGAACCAAGCGTCCACCTCGCGCCGCGTCAGCTTGGTCTCCGCCCGCAGCCGGCTCAGCTCCTCGTCCGAGGGCGTGTCGGACGTCTGGAAGCTGGCCTCCAGGACGAGCAGCTGCTCCGGAGTCTTCTCCTTGAACTTCTGCGGCGTGAAGTCGGGGAAGGCGTGGCGGAACTTGACCCGCGGGTCGCTGGAGGAAGACGACGACCCCGGCGTGTTCGCGGAAGTCGGGGAAGAGTCGCTGGCGTCGTCGCTGGAGTCGATGACGATGGTGGTGTTGTTGTTACTGCTGTTGTTGCTGTCGTTAAAGTTGCTGCTACTGTTCCTGCCTCCTCCTCCTCCTCCTCCTCCTCCTCCAGACGCCGCGGCTCCGCCGGGCGAGGTTTCGCTCAGCAGGACTCCATGGTGATCCTTCGAGTTCCTCTGGTTGTAGCGCGTGTCGCTGAACCACTTCTTTATTGCTCGTTTGGTGAGGTTGGTGACCCGCATCAGCCGTGAGATCTCCGCCTCGGTGGCGAACTGCCGCCTGCCGTAGCTCGCCTTCAGCTCCGCCAGCTGCTCCTTGGACTTCTTGGGTTTGGCGGCCAGCGGGTCGGGGCTGCGCGGCGTGCCGGACGACGAAGCGGACATCTGAGTCTTGGATTCTGACGTCGACGGTTCGGCCGCCTTGGCCTGGCTGCCGGGGACGCCGGCCACCGTCAGCGTGATGGGAGAGGCGACCGGCATGGCGCTCCCGTTACCGGCCACCTGGGTCAGGACGAGGCCCGGCTGGCCGACGATCTGGCAGGTCTGGAAGATGGACTGAAGGCCGTTGGCCGCCGCGGCGATGTTGGCGGGGATGACGGTGATGGTCTGGGGGACGGTCTGCACCGTGCCGTTAAACTTCTTCCTCCTCGCCTCTTCCACCTGGCAGAGAGGAGAAGACAAAGAGAAACTGTACAGCTGCAGCTTACTGATAAGAACGATTTCCTCCTTCTTTCTTAGTCGGAGAGACAGACAGATCAATAGACAGACACAAGCTGGGCGGGTAAATAAGAATTGGTAAATATATCTATCTATGTCTATGTCTTTATATCTAAAAACACACTAACTTTTGAGATATGCCTGATACGATAATTGAAACATTTCAGGCAGCATGTTTTTAGAATAAAACCTTTCAAACATGTTTTCCCTAAAATCTAAAGCTGACCCAGGTGACACACGCAAGTCACAACTCTGACCCGCAATCACTCCGTGTCCCTCCGAGTAAACATGTTAAATTCAACTGGAGACACAAGATGGCAAGAGCTGAAGAAGTACTACTACTAGTAATAATAATAATCTTCATTTATATAACACTTTCAAAGCACTTTACAAAGGAGTAAAACAAAGAAATGAAAGCAAGGCAAAATAAATTAAATAAAACCATAAAAGGGAGGTCGCGAACAATTAATAAAAGAGTTCGCCAGCCTAAGCGCCTCAGGCAGATCGTTGCAGTCACGGCGTCCTGAAGGAAAAGGCCCATTCGCTGCTTGTTTTTAACCTTGACTTTGAAACAGCCAATAGAAACCTGCCCAGGGACTTGCTGCAGGCTGCGATCCGGCTCAGTGCCAGACCCTTCCATACCTTCAAAGTGATCAGTAAAATCTTAAAATAAAAGATACCAGGACCACGTTCACACTGCAGGCATTCGAGCTCAATTCCAAATTGCTGCTCATATCAGATTTTTTTTGGATGACCGTTCATATCTATTCTAGGATGTAACCGACACCTGATACCAATATGAACTGACTGCAATGTCAAAAAGACACACACACACAAGAATAACAAAAGATGCAATTTTTGCTGTTTTTGTACAGTTTTTTTGTTGTTTTTTTGCATGTGCCTTCATGTTTTGACTGAATTTCCCCAAATAACTATCAAGCTGGCTATTTTTTGTCTTTCTTTCCTTTCTTGTGTGTCTCGTCCTGCTCAGACAAGCTGACAAAATCATGACAATTGTCTCAGGTTTATTTCCTGTCATGGTAACGCTGACATTCATCAGATTTGACCGTTCAAATACCGATCACATGCCTCAGAATCCGACTTTGAACCACATATCCAGATGAGAATTTAAAAATGCGACTCCATGCAGCTTTTTTTTGCGGTTCACACTGAACGGACAACATCAGATCTGTGTGTCACATGTGAGGGAGGAAAAAAAACAGCCCAGCCTGTGTGAGCTGCGGTGTGAACGCAGCCCAGCAGGTGGATGAGCACCCACCTCCTCCGGCGTCCAGCTGACTCCGTGCTTCAGCCTCTGAGCAGAGAACCAGACCTTGATCTGCTCCTCGCTGAACTTGGTCTGCGACGACAAGCCCATGATCTCCGACACCGAGGGGTAAGGAAACCTACACGTGATACGAGAGTGTTTTACTGTTAGGTTATACTTCTTTATAATAATATTTAACAAAAACGAAATGACTTAAAACCTCAATCATTGCACAAAGTGATTATATATATAGCCGTAAGGGCAGAACAGAGCTGCTGTGGTGGAGAAAACAAATAAACAAAAACACAAGGCTGCAATCTTGGTGTTTTTTTTCTTTTTCTTATTTCAAATGAAAGTTTACATGCTCATTTACATACTCCTCCTAACTCCTCCTCCAAGCGATATGTGCAAAATATTTTGATTCCCCTCAATAAAAGACAAGATTCAGCAGAACAAGAACTTTCACACAATCTTTCAAGTAACTGAATAACGGAAAAAAAACACGCTGTGAATCAACTCTGAATAGAATCTATCTGTTCAGAAGGCATTGTCTGTTCTTTCATGTGTCAATATTATTTAAATTTTATCATTAATGTTGGAATGTCAGTTGAATTTGACTCATTTCAGTCAATTCATAGATGAATTTGATTTTCAGGGGAAACTGACAGCCGCAGACATTTCCCCCCCCCCCACAGAATGCACTTTGGAATTAAAGCTGAACAATTAATCAAAAAAAATAAAATAATAATTGAAATCACAATATGAACTTCTGCAGTTTCCAAATCTCAGAGGCTGCAGTTAATTTCTTCAGAGAGAGTTTGGTCCAAACTGGATTTGTGAACAAGGAGTTTTAGAGCTGCAGGTAATCTTTTGGTCCATGAATCAAAAACCTTTCATCAGACTCAAACTCACTGAATCCTGCACACTGATAACAAAATCACTTTTCTTTAAACAATTTTAAAGTTCTACAAACATGACAAGAAAAACGTGTGATGATATGAATCGTAGTTTAAATTGTAATTGCAATAATTATGATTAAATAATCGCACTTAGATTTTGTGTCACTATCTTTCAGCCCTGGTTGGAGTACATCTCCTCGCCCCCCCCGGCCCGGGACAGTACCTGTTGTAGGCGCTGACCAGCAGGACGTTGTTGTCCATGGCGGTGTTGTAGGTGGGGATGCTACTGACTGGGATGAGGAGCTGCGTCTGAGTCTGAGGACTGTTCTGCTGGTTCTGTAAGGCGGACAGGACCTGGGCCAGCGTGCCGGGCGGCAGCACCGCGGCGCCCGAGTTGGAGCCGCTCTTGATCTGCAGCACGTTGGGGCTGTTGACCACGATGCTCTGCTGGACGGGCTGCACGTGGATGGCCGTCGGGGCGGAGACGGCGACGAGCCGCGGCACGGCGGCGGAGGCGACCGGGGCGGGCGAGAGCGTCGGCGGCTCCTTGTTCTCGTCGTCCTCGTCGTCGCTTTCCACTTTGATGACGTCGGCGGCGGAGGCCGTCTTGTGCGAGCCGGTGAACTTCTTGGGCTCCGCTTTGCTCTTGATCCTCATGATGGGCGTCTTGCTCAGGGCGATGCTCTTGCGGGCCGTCTCCTCGGCCTCGTCCTCCTCCATTTTGACGAAGCTGCCGTCGAAGGTGAGGTCGTTCACCGTCTGCTGGAAGATGGTCTGGTTGTTTCGCTTCACCATCGTCCGCGTGAAGTTGTCCTCGCCCGGGTGGTGGCGAGCGTTGTGCTCCAGCAGGGCGTCATACCTACAGGGGGGAAGAGGGAATCATGGAGAATTATTCTTAAAAACAATATTTCTCTTCCATAAGCAAACAAAACACTGATCTACAGGAGGACTAGAGGGTAAAAGAAAAATGGGTATCTTCCATTAAGAGCCAGAAATAACAGACCCATAAAAGTTAAAGGAACAGTTCACCCCAAAATGAAAACTCTCATTATCTACTCACACTCATGTCACTCAAAATTTAAGTTTGTGCATCCACCAAACACACAGCAAGCATCTCAGCCTTCTCCAAAACAACTGAAGTCAGATGGATTTGGTAGTTTAGAGTTCCCACAAGGTTATAAAAAGTGTATTGTAGCCAAATAACTGCACTGTGGGTCCAACAGGCCTGTATTTACCTCATTATGTCGCATAATTCTACATAAAGGAAACGGTAACTTCTTCTTGTGGCGACCGAAACAAGGACATGGGCTGAGGTCAAGGGTCTGGCAGTGAGGACTCATACTGCTGCGTATTGAGCTAAATATAGGCCGTTTGGACTCACAGTGCAAGTGTTTGATTACAAAACGCTTGTATTGTGCTGCAGGAAATGTTCAGAGAAATTTTATGGTTATTTTATGCTCTCGTTGGAACTCTAAACAACCAGAAATGAGTGCCTGCGAGTATTGAATCTAAATCAGCAAACGATGCGATTATCTGAAGGGATTATTTACATTACACAATGTTTTAAAGATTTCGAGTTATATTTTTTGGGCATTATTTTGTGACACGCTCAATCTTTTTCTCTCTACAAATGTAAATCTATTTACATTTCACTTTGATTTTGACTATTTCAGACAGAAGGTTGGAAACTACCACCGGCCAAATGCTGCTAAATCTTTCACTGTGGTGAAGTTTCTCCACTCTACCAGACACTTCAGCAGGTAAACAAACATAATTCGGATCCTTTTTCTATTCTATAAGTCGTCATCTGGCAAAATAGTGAACCGTTACATTTACATTTTACATTTGGCTGACACTTTTATCCAGAGTGACTTACAATGAGTGCAGCCAGGATGCTGAGTTTTGGTATTTGGCATCGACTGAGGCTGGTGGACAACACAAAAGTTCATTTCCTGCCCTAACACACACACACACACACACACACACACACACACACTGTCTGCTACCTCTTGGTGTGGAAGTCACACTCCATGCAGACGTAGGAGGAGTTGAGGACGATGTCCGGATGCTCGGTGTCGACGTGCACGGTGAACAGGTTGAGCTCCGACGTCTGGAAGCTGCAGTATTTGCACTCGTAGCCTCCCTCCGCCAAATTCGAGTCCATATAGTGATCGGACACCTGCCTGGCGTCGGCGTCCTCGCCCCGCTCGTCGGACAGACCGGCGGCTTCCGCGGAGACGCTCGCCGCTCCGTTGCTGGCCTCCTCCTCCGCTACATCCGTGACGTCCTCCATCTCCTGGTCCGAGTCCACGGTTTCTCGCGGAGGAACCATGCAGGGCGTGGTGGACTTCCTCCGGCTCGCCATCCTGCGTGTGTGTGAGCGCTGCGTCTGGCCGAGTGTCAAAGCTGTCTCAATTCAGGTTGTGGGTGTTTAAGCGTTGTTGTGGCTCCATAAAGTAGGATGGTGTTGTCTATCCAGATGAGTGTTTCTTTTGTTGTCCTTAATTCCTGCAGAAGAAAGTAACACAGTTAGTTGCACTGTTGCACAACCCATGTGCGAAGACTAATAACTTGAGTTTAAAGGCGCGTTCACACTCAACATGTTGTGACTTTGTTCAGGAGCGTTTCCTCCTTTAGTCAGTCGGTTTGTCCAGGTGAGAACGATGACCTTTGAACTCTGGTGGCACCAAATAACGGCACAGAGGGTCTCAGTCCTCTAACTTGCGGTGCGGAAGGGATTATGGGTAGAAGGAGACGGATGTGGTTCCTCATACTTGGAAAGCCTAGCAGAACAAAATGAAGTCTGGACTGATGCTCATACTCATCTATTTCTTCATGTGTTCTTAACTGGTATGAACACCACAGAAGAAGAGACAGACAAGTCCATCATGCTGAGATAAAGTTGCAGGGAAAAATCTCTAACCTGCAGGATGACAGGTGACAGGAAACTCTGTCCAATAAACAAGCTGCTTGTGAGTCACGTGACTTTTGTTTACAAGCCCTGGTTCTCTTGTGATTGGTCAGTTTGAACCTAAATGAACCAAATACAAAAATGCAACAAAGTCAACTTTTCCAGCTGGTTCAGACCAAAGAAATCAAACTGTAGGTGTGATCGCACCCTAAAGAGTAGCCACACCCCAAAAAAACCTGAGAAAAACTGAGTCACCTAGGGGCGGGGCTAGGGGTGGATCAGCCAATAGCAGAGTGCAATAGCAATAACATGTGTTTAACCCTTAGTGGGCAGTACTACATTTAGACTCAACTGAAGGATGTTTTTGGGGTAAGGTTTCTCTTTAAGGAGAAACAAAGTAGCTCTAACTATTCTTTTTAGTCTAGTTTGATGCAATTTGATTATATCTGAGTAGTGATTTGGACATGACTCGCTCACAAAATATATTAACAACCACCATGATGATATATATGAGCTAAGAAGCTAACTCTGACACATTTCTAAATAAGCATTATTTATTTTCTTGACTTCACATGTTAGATGTCAGGGTGTTTTCTTTTTGATCTCTTGATAATCCATCTCAAGAAGACATATTACTGTCTTTGGCAAGTGGGGAGCCATTAGAAATAAGTGTTGAACCTGTTTCCATCAGGACCGGGGTTTACATCCCTGACCCAGAGCGAGATCATCATCTGGTGTTGCTGCTGTGAGAATCTTTATGGGCCGTAACTCTTAACTTCTACACTGAAGTCCGTGGTTTTTCTGCACTTTGCCTGTCTTTGGCTCAGCAAAGACTTGCATCTAAAAAGTTGTGACATCGGGAGGCCTGTAACTTTTTTTCAGCCTCCTGTGATTCAGTTTTTACTTCCTGGAACTACACTTGGTTGCTAGGCAATATTAGGGTGGTGGGGGGGGGGGGGGGGGGGGGGGAGGGAAGGGAGAGAGAGAGAGAAAAAAAAAAAGAACTACTCACTGGCTGGAACTGTATGTGTTGCCTGGCAACATGAACTTATTAAACCTTCTATCAGGAAGCATGCGGATCTACCGGGGGTTTTGCTGGTTTCAGTCACTTTCTAGACAGATGGATCAGATGCAGCTAGAAACTAAATAAGAGCTACAATGCATGTGTGTTCGTTAAAAGGGGAACGCCGCCCGCTTTAAGAATTCACATATGTTCCTCCTGTGCCTCAGGTCAGTTCAGTCAGTGTTTGTGAACTTGCTCCACTCTCTCCTAAAGCTAGAAAATCAGAGAGAAAACCTTTGTAGAAATGTGTGATGTCACCGGGATGTAAAATCAGCAGCTGCTCCGTTGACAACGAATGGGGCAGCAGTGACTTTGTGGAGCCATAAGATGCTGAGTTGAGTCGTCACACCAAAATGAAGTTCATATTCTAAGCATTGCTGACAGGTATGAACCAGAATTTAAACCTCATTTGGGTGCGAGAGCTCTCATAAAAATCGCATGAGTCAACAAAATCAGCGTCCCATTCATTGTGAATGGAGCAGAGCCAGATTTTACACCCCTGTGACATCACACCTTCGAGGCTCAGTTCTCCAGTTTCTAGCTTGAAGAAAGAGTGGTGCAAGTTGGAGAGGAAGAGGAAAAACATAATGTGAATTGTTAAAATGGGTGGCGTTCCCCTTTAACTGTTGGTTGTTACAGAGCATCAGGTGAAGGTCCACTGACGGCGGATGCTTTGTGGGTGTGGAAATGGGTCTCGGCAAATCCGGTGGTAGAGGGCCTATTCCTAAATCAACTCTCGGTTCAGTGCTACTTAGTTTAGAAATCCACACAAGCTGTTTTGTTTTTTCTGTAATGCTCTGTCTGGTCGGACAGGCAGAACTTGGACGAGGATGTTTCATGAACAAACAGCCAAACACCTGCCACTCTATCTGTCACTGCTTGCTCCAGCTGCCTGAAATTTGCATGAAGCAGACTCTACTTTTTTGGTGCCGCTCTCTCGCTGCTCACCTTCCCACAGTCCTGCACAAAATTTCTGTTTCTACACCTGCTCTCAAACGAACAGGAAGCATTCAACCTAGGTATGTTCTCTGTATCGCTGCATGAACGACAAATCCCTGTATCCATTTATTATATTTGGCCAATTAAGGTGTTTCTAATTATGTCAGAAACAACTGTTACTGCAACATTGCCTCAGCGTTATGCATAAAGTGATTTGGCTACATCCACAGAATTAAAACTGGATATAGAAGGGACATTTTGGTCCCTCTAATATCTATGCAACTGAGTTTTGATATGTAAATGAGTACTGGGCATGAGGCAATTAAAGTTGGGATGTTATGCACTCATTAAATGTTAAGTGGTAGGGTGTCTTTGCCATGGCAACACTGTAGTACAACTTATTCCCATGGCAACCGTATCAAAAGTTCCCTGCCTGTCTGTATGCTTATGCATACCGTTCAACTGACCATTCAGGGCTCAAACTGAGGCTGCAGCAACTCCCTTCCTTCCCACCGGGCTCACTGACTGACAACAGACCTGTGTGAGGAAAAGCTGTCATCAAATTAAGACACAGGTCTGCCACAGTCAGGAAAACACGACAGCAGAGGAGAGAAACAACAATAACAAACACAACAGTCATGATAGTACCAACATCCCTCTCGCTAACGTTAGCTAACATTGTGTTTTTATGGGAGTGGGGGGCAATTCTCCACAAGTGGCAACGTCCGTGTAGCAACCTGTGATCGTGCACAGCAACAGTTACGAGTCGACTGTCAACTTGGTGCATATTTACCTTGAGAAACGGCTGGCGTTTACCCGCATCTTGCAACAAATAGCTGGCTAGCAACTGTAGCTAGCTTTGTAGCATCTCTTCTGGTCTGTTGATACGCAGTCTTCCGCCTTTTAGCCTCCCCAAATATACCGAGTGGCAAAGCTAGACTGGCGCAAGGATCCCATCTGTTAACACAGACACGGATAGCGAGACAAACTGCCGGGAATACGCGAACTACCGCCGGCTTCCTCTCGTTTTCGCTTGCATCGCTGTACGTCGCATTGTTTAGTTTGTTAATGCGTTAAAAAACGGCCAGAATAAAAGGCACCGATAGTTCACCGAATCTGACGATGGTCATTTTTTTTATACCGCCGCTAAGCTAGCGGCAGCCAGGAACAACATCCGGTCGGAATTTTTCAAAATAAAGGTTTCACTAAATGTACCTAGGCAAAAATTTGTGAAACTACATGAAATTAAGATATAAAGCATAATAGCAGCACTATAAACTCGCCATTAAGTACCACAGACATATTATAAGTCCCTGTAGGAATATTGTAGGAATGTTATGGTGATTTTTCATTGGGGAAACTACAAAGGCAAACATCTAAATGGCGTGCAAAGCAAGTGTTGACCATATAATGTGTTTATAACATTTTATGAGTTATGAATGACAATAATGAAGCGCCCCACAGGTTTATGTAGTGCTTGTTGCCTAACATACACTGTTATCAAATAACAATAACAATAATTTTGAGTTTTTACATTTCTTTTACAATAGTATAGTAGTACATACATACATACATGTTGTGGTAAATTGGGGGCTGATTGCATGAAAAGCCCTGCAGCCATGTCATATGTAAATGTTTAATCTGTGTCTTTTTATCACATCAATACCTCATAATCTTTTTACTGACGCGTTTTAAACTCTTATTTCACCTACAACCCAAATTATGGGCCACTTCGTATTTTTTATATGATTTTTGAAGAGCAATAGTGATGAACTTGTGCTGGAAGCGACACTTTCCGAGCTTTTATTTTGAAGGTAACTTCTGAAAAGCGGAAACGACGGTCTATCGCGTGTCGCTGGCTTGACGGATATATATTTTTTTCATTTCCTCACAGCGTCGGTGCAGAATGTTCGCGTGCGTCATTGCGTCATCGTGAGGCGACTTCACTCGGCCCTCCGCTGCCTCTCCGAACCACAAACGGATCCAGAATCAGTTTACAGCAGCTTCAGAGCTCCAAGTCTGATAGAAGAGACAAAAGCAGATCTGATCCTGCAAAAGCAGCCAGTAGAGACTTGGTTTACCAGGCGGGGACGCTTCTCAGCAGTGATTAGCACTCCTACTTTACATCCTTGACTTCTATTACACTTAGGACACTCTACTGCTACTACAGTGATGTAGTGGTAAATAAAGTATGACCTCCAGTTGGTGATCATCATGAGGCAAATAGCCACCAATATAAACAAAAACCTCAATTATATTTCCAGAATAGCATCAATTCATGCTCTTTTAAAGGAGCGGTCACACCTGAATTCTCTTCGCTCGTCACGAAATTGGCGAAATCGATTGGCAACCAGAAGCGATTTTTTAAAATTTGTCTTTCGTGCGGTTTTCAACTGAATGGGAAGCGAAGCAAATTTCCATGTAGGTTTGTGCTAATGTGACCGCGCCTTTACACCAGAAAGGCCAATGGATTCGGGCGGTGTAGGAGAAGGCCAAAAAGCCGTCAGTTCATGGGGTAAAAATAATTATAATTACTATTTCTTTGTGTGATTTTGAAAATCAAACAACCCTGGTTTGTACAGAAATTGGATCTAAAGCGATGGAGGGACATTTGTAAAGCTGAGATAGCCTAGGTCAATTCTAATTAAGAGCAGCAGCCAGCTGACGGTGCTTGGCCTCCACCCTAATCTTCATATAACTAATGCTGCCTTCCAGTCAGGCCGGAAAGTCGGAAATTCCAACTTCCTACCAGCAAAAATGTAACGGATCGATCCTTCAAGTCCAAGGAGTCTAAGGCAAAATTTGTCAACGTCACGTCAACATGGAAACGTCAGTATCACTTTTAACATGTTTATAATCCTCAAAATACACGCAAGTTCAATTTTCGTGATCACATGACCATTAAAACACCCGTGTGGTAAATAGTTAAACGTAGAAGTTGCACTTTTTATGCTAACATTGTATGCTAACTAGCTAGCTAACATAGCCAAATGTGTTTGACACAGCTGCTGCACGCGGAACAACGTAGCATACATTAAGTTTACTTTTTAAAGTAAAATAAAAGTAGAATAAAAGTATACTTGCTCATTTTTCTTAGTTCAAAATAAAGTGTAGGCTACTAAAAGTGCACTTTTTTTATTTTCTAAAGAAAATGTCTTGACTAAACATAAGGAGATGCCTGAAGAATCTGCTGCAGTTCAGTTGGCTTCTGTACAGAAAACACAGACATGATCTATAATTAAGTTTCAAAAACACTTTTATTCAAGTTTAGTTGATAAACTGCATACATGAATACTGCATAGTCACATTATAGTACACTGATATAATGTTTTAAATAAATATTACTGTTTTATAAATAATACCCACTAGAATAAATACTGAGGTGTTTTCATAAATATCCTGTATCGAAATGTAAAAAACAAAATGACAGGAGAAAACAATCTCGTCCTGAAATGCATTGAGGTTTTATTAAAACAGGCAGAAGGTGCGGGAGACTAGAACAAGTTGTCGATTTCTGTCTTCATTTCCTACAAAAAGGGAAAAAGGAAAATGAAAACTGAACTGAAACCCAGAGCAGCTGAACACACAGTGAAAAACTTATTGTTCTACTCTTATATACATTGTCTATTTTTATGATCTCTCTTTTCTGGTTGTTCTATTCCATTGCATTTTTTTGTCTGTGTTGTAAAGCACTTTGAGCTGCATTTGCTTGCAATGTGCTATACAAATAAAGTCTGATTGATTGGTTGATACTGGGCCGACCCAGTTTCATTTTTGGCGTTTTTCTACTCTGCTAGCCATGTTCGCAGATGACCAACCATTATTTGAAAGTCCTTTTCTATTTTAAAAACCTAGTTGGTTGGTAAAGTTGTGTGTGGCTGGTGAATTTTCGGAGGAAACAGCAAACTGTGGCCCTTAGATGAAACATGAAAGCTGCAATATGCAACTTCACATTAAAATAACAACAAATAAACAGGATTTATCTATATTATCAGTCTGTGTGTTCATGCCTAAATACTCCGTTAGCCTGACATTGGTTTTTCAATGATGTTCAGGACGTTTTGGGGCGTGTAACATTTCCTGTGGGCGTGTCTTGTGGGCGGGGCCAGTGGTGAGCCAGTTGTGTCTGGCTGCACTTGTTCTTCACGCCGGGGCGCACGGGCCTGACGTAGGCGGGTGGCATAGGCGGAGTTAGCCGGTAAAATCAAGTGCAAAAAGCACCCGGCGGCGGTGCGTCATGTGCTCCATCCTTATTTCAGCAGCTAGCTGCACAGTTGGCATAAGGATAGGAACGCATTAAAAGCTAAATCACAACTTGCAGGAGAAAACATGAATCCTCAGTCTGCTTGTGTTTTGTCTGGTTCTCTTTCTAACTCCGTTCAGTATCTCAGCCAATAGGAGAGCGCTGGTGACGTCAGCGCCGGTCTCAGCCGTCGCCCGTTTAAATAACAAGTGCCGACTCCGCCTACCCGGGCCAGTTTCAGCGTACGCCGGGTGGAATTACAAGTGGACCCTTCGTCAAGGTGAGGCGAGCGGCCGCAGAGCAGGAAGTCACAACAACAACAACAATGGAGGAAAGCAGGAAGAAAAGAAAGAAGAGCGAAGCTGAACGTTCAGAAACACGGTGAACATCGGCGTCAGATCGGCTGTGGAGGCTTTACGCTGCCGGTGACCTGATGACATCATCAAGATGACTGACAGGTGTTGGGGCGGGGAGTTGACCGATGGAGGGGGAGGAGGGCGGGGCTAACGATACACTTCCTGCCTCATGGTGAAAAGTTGCATATTGTAGCTTTAAGTCTCCTGGCCTGATGCAGACGCTTTACATTCACATTAAAGGCATTTCGCTGATGCTTTTACCCAGAACAACTTGCTGTTCCAGTGATCAAAACTGTTCCCTTTTGGCTGTGGGACAGTCTCTTTACTCACTGGGACACCCTGTCGAGTTACACAGTAGTAGTACTCTGTTGTTAAAGTTACCTGGATGAGCTGGGTCTTGTCGTGGCTGCAGCGCTGCCTGTAGATGCTCTGAGCCAGACGAGCGTAAAGCTTCTCCAGCTGGTTCACCTCCAAACCCTCCGACCGAGACACAACGCTCCTGAGCAGCTCCTGGAGAATAATAATGATACTACTAACAACTGATAATACCAGTAGTACTACAATGAATACTACTACCACCACTCCAACAATACTATTACAACTACAACCAGGGTTCCTACACATTTTCAATAAAAAAATTCCATACTTTTTCCAGACCTTGATTTGTTTTGAAGATTTTGTCTGGTGTTCAATATGATTTACGCAGATAGACATCTTGCCCCTGCTAACTAGGTCATATCACTGTATAGATGAAGATTGTTCTTCACAGCGACAAATATCAGAATATGTGAGATGATTGGCAGGGTTCCTACACGGTTTCCATTTTAAAATTCCATATTTTTCCCAGACCCTATGTTCTTGACTGGATTTGTTTTTGGTCGGTATTTGATATAATGCACGCTGACAGCGGCTGGGTAATAAGAGCATCCCTCTATCTGAACATTATTCTTCACATCAACAAAAACTGTGGACTCAAAGTGGGTCTACAACAACATAAAAGCTATAGTTATGTGTGTATCGGACCTGAACCACAACATTTTCCATACTTTTCCAGACATTTTTTCAAATTCCCAAACTATTCAAGTCCTGGAAATGATCAAATTCATTTTTAATACTTTTCCAGACTTTCCAGACCTGCGTAGGAACCCTGTACAACTGCTGCTACTACACTACTGCTACTACTACTACTATTCAGAATAAAAATTACAGTGAAAATGCATATTATGTACATATATGAAAATTTGAGTGTGCACGGAAAAAAAGTTATTTGGCTCCGCCCACTGAGGTTAAACTCAACCAATGAGATTATTTCTGCCTCCAGGAAATGTTTGTAGAACTAAAACTGTAAAACTAAAAGATGAGACAAGACCTTCCAGCCACAGGTGCACACACACACACACACACACACACACACACACACACACACACACACACACCCATGCAGGTCCACTCACCCTGAGTTTGTTGTGGTCGACTACCAGAGGCGGGGTTTTCTCACTGAGGATCTCCATGGCTTTGTCCATATTGACCTGCTGCCTCTGCTCCAACTCGGCCTTGGTGGCTCTCGTCTCACGCATCCTGTGTCTCTCTGAGGAGGAGGAGGAGGATGAGGAGGAGGAGGAGGAGAAGGAGGAGGAGGAGGAGGAGGAGGAGGAGGAAGAGAGCAGGAGGTGGAAGCGGAGGAGGGGGCAGAGAAGAGATTAAGAGAGAAGATCCTCTATGTATTACCTTTAAGTACAGCATACTTGCAAACCTTTTCCAGCCTTGTATGTGGATTGTGGCAAAAATGATGAGCTAACCGTTATGTGTACCATTCTGTACAAATTCCATTTAGTACAGAATGGTACACATGGTGTAACATGACTTAAAGCTGCACTAGGCAACTTCGCACAGTGGCAGCGAGAGATAATGGTTTGAATATTTGTAACGCACTTCTCGGGGCTATAAGATGGCTAACAGCAGGCCTCAGGTTAGTTAGTTAGTTCACATCACTGTCTGTGCAAATGTGCAGTTGGGAAAAAAACAATGGCATCTTAAGGACTTTGCATTCCTAGTCACACTTACACTCATTGTGCCAAAAGTAATATTTTTAAACAACTCTGAGGATCATGTTTGGAGTTTTAAAATCCTTCCTTAGCCTCTCTCTCCTCCTCCACCTCCTCTTCATCTCCAGCTGCCCTTCATGACTGGATTTAACAGGTGAAATCGATAAGGGATCACAGCTTTCACCTGAAATCAGCTGGTCAGTCTAGTTCAAGTACAATATATTATGTATCAACCCTTCTGCATGCGTCCAACCATTCACCATCATGGTGTTGTGAATGAACATATGAAGAGTTTTGTTGCAAAATAATAAAAAAAAAAAAGTGACACCTATTCTCATTATATAATTAATAGCACAAAATTGCAACAAGTGATGGTACTTTTCAAATGACCATGGGTACATTGAGTCTCTGTTGACAAAATGACAACACCATTACAGGCCAAATTAAGGATATCAAATAATGAATTTGATGTAATAATTTGTTTCCAAAATGTGTATCTATAACGTTCTGGAAATAAACTCTTCCTATGTAGACTAAACCAAAAACAACTCACTCTCCGACTCTCCGACTGAAGCATCTGAGCCGTGAAGCTGTGCGTTCCTTTGAGGATACGAATTTGATAAGATATCAGAGTCACTTCTGTCCAGACGCCCGGAGCCGGGCCGTCTCCAGCTCCGGGAGCTCAGGCGCGGCGCGGTGCGGCGCGGTGCGGCGCGGCGTGGCGGCAGCTTGTGTCGGCTTGGCTCGCAGCCCGGCGCTCTGCGAAGCCTTGTAGTGTCGAAGCTTTGGCTTGTTGCAGCTTGTTGGGCAGCAGCAGCAGCAGCAGCAGAGACATTAATCTCACTATCTGTTTCACGTACTCTTCACCCGCGGAGCTGAGAAGCTGCAGCAGTGTGGCTCAGCTGTGGTCCGGGGAAGATCAATGCATAGAGCAAGGCACCAACACTGCCGGGGTTAGGGGTTTGATTCCCTTAGAGCAATGGGTAGAGCAAGGCACCAACGCTTGGGTTAGGGGTTTGATTCTCTTAGTAGATCAATGGGTAGAGCAAGGCATCAACGCTTGGGTTAGGGGTTTGATTCCCTTAGTAGAGCAATGGGTAGAGCAAAGCACCAACACTAGGATTAGGAGTTTGATTCCCAGCGGAAATCACACGTATGCACTCATGGTATTGCATAGGGCACTTTGGATTAGAAGCGTTATTACTGAGTCACCTCTTGCATACAGACCTAGTTTGCTCGACCGAACCCCGTTCCCCATCCTCTTAGGGGCCGGGGTAGTCTTTGAGGTCCGCGCTCGATGCCTCAGATCCGGTTCTGTGGGTATACCGTTAGTCGGACGAGGGCCGGACGGCCCGGGCCGATGGAACCCGTTGACTTGGACCCCGTTTTGGGTCCCTGTGACACCGTGGAGGTCCGGGTCTCGCTGCCGCCCGTTCATCGCGGCCGTTCGGCTGGGCGGCTCCCCATCGCTGACGCTCTCTGACGTGGAGGAGGAGCTTTGATCGGCGGAGTCGCCAACGCAGCCGTTCGCTACCGTCGTTTCTAGAACTCCGGTTTGCGCAGACTTGCTGACAGAGGAAGAGGAGGAAGAGGAGGAAGAGGAGGCGGGGTTGGGCGGTCTCTTTTTCTTGCTCTTCTTAATGATGCCGGTGCTCCACTTGGATTTTCTAGGCGGTTTGTAACGCTTTTTCTTACGCGCTGGAGAGAGACAGAGAAGAAAAAACAGCGAGGAGAAGAGAGAGAAGAAGAAGAAGAGGAAAGGTCAGTTGACAGAACAGAAGCAGAAGGCCGCAGGCTGTTCACTGCAGTCCAGCCTCCTCTTCCCTCCACTTGATTTCCTCCTCCTCTCCTTTTTAACTATTCCACTTCATCTTGCTTTACTTTTGTCTGTCCGCTCCACTGAAAACCTCTCCGCTTCATCCTCTCTTACTCTTCCTCCAATTTACCCTTCCTCTTCTTCTTCCTGTCAACACTGCTGCTAAAACTGCCTCTTCTTCTCCTGATCTGGTCTTTGGTGTTGATGCGTTGACGGCTGAGTAAAGCTGCCTCGCTCTGGAGTTCGCCTGTCCACCATACCTAACTCTGGGTGAACTTTGCCATCACTTTCATTTGTTTTTCTTGCTGTAAATTGACTTAATGATGAAATGACAGCTTAAGGGCATCGAGCCTCAATCATGGATCATTTGTGAGGAAAATAGATTTGTTCTCACCTCCCTGTTAAGAATATTTTCCTAAAAATTCAGGATCCTCAATGTTTTCTGGCACAAATAAAATGTTCAAAATCTTTTTTACATTTTCAGGAAACTGTGGCTCTGCATTAGATACAAGCTACATGTGGTGAATGTGTTGCGTGGCTACGTTTAGTAAAAAGGCAAGTTTTCAACTAAGTTTTGCTACAAAATGAGATAGACACCATTTGAAAAAAGTGAGCCCTACTCTTCCAAAATGATTGCTGATGTGAAAGTAAAACTCATTTTGGACAAAAGCATTTAAGTTATTAGTTATTTTAAAAACGTTGCCTACCAAATATTTATATCATTGAGGGTTTTTCATCTAAAAGCATTTTGTCATAAAACGATATTAGAAAACAAAAAGAGGGGCAATAAGGAAGATTTTAAGCATCTCATAACACAAACTGACCATAATATATATCTGTGGGGGTTGATAGGGTTATTGATCAATAGTAATGTCTCAATAATTACCAGGCACTGAGGCTGTGCCAGAGACTTGTGTAGGAGGAGTTAAGTTCTATCAAAGTTGTTGCAATTCTCACTACTCGCCAATAGAGATCAATAAAGGCAACAGATTACTTAATGCCTCTTTAAAGAAAACAGATCAGTTTGTGCCTGAGGCCCCGTGTCTCTGTCTGCAGCGGTACGGGACGGACTCACGTCCCGGAGGAGGGGTTTCTCTGGTGACGGGCGAGCTGCTGTTCATCCTCTCCCCGTCAGCCTCCTCCGTTTCGGGCTGGGTCCGGTAGTGAGAGGGTGCGAACCTGGAGGAGGTGCAACCTGCTGATAAAAGAAAAATCTTAGTCTGTGGTTCGGAGGTTTGATAGCTGTTTGAGGTCTAAACACTTAACATTTACATTTTAGACATTTAGCTGATGCTCTTAGGCGGCGGCCACACTCAGTTTCTTATTGAATTTATACTGTAGAGTCTGCACAACGGTTAAAAAACTTCACCATCAGTTCTTGTGAGGTAAGGTTTGGATCTTGCCACCCCAGTGTGTTTACATGGTGAGAGACAGTAGTCAGGACAGCAGGAGATAATGAGAACCGCTGTTAAGAAGCGTCACCTCTGTTGAAGCGCGACTCTTTGATCTCCTCGCAGATCTTCTCAAAGTCTTCGTCCAGCTCGTTTCTGATGATGGCGTGCAGGGTGTCCTTCAGCGCACACGCACGGTGGCGGATCTGACGGTCTGGGTACACACACACACACACACACACACACACACACACACATAAATACACATAAATACTGAATGCATTTAGGGTCACCTGCTCTTTCTGTGAACTAGACTGAGCAGGTGAATCCGAGTAAAAGCTTTGATCCTGTATTGATTTGACACAAATGTTTTCCTCCCATACCCATAGCAGGATCAAACTGATGTAAGTTAAATACAAATATGGTCTTTTAAAGAGGAAAACATATTATAATGTCTTTCTAAAAGTATAATTGATTTTCGTTTATAGCTCAATGACATGATGTGCATTTTTTGTGTCCAAATCCATTAATTTTCCACCTATTTTTGGTGTTTTGAAGTCCAAAAATGTCAGGTGGTGGTGGTAATTTTCTCAATATGCATTATAGACAATACAATGATGAATGTTTTTAGGTTTTCAGTAATGGTAAATACAGTGAAAGTGCATTATTTAAAATCTTTAAATAAATATTTGTCATCGACCCTTTTATTGCCTCATGATGATCACCGACTGGAGGTTACAGTTCCCTTCCTTTTTATTTATTTTGCTATATTAAAGATTTGGACCTGCTGCTCTTTCCATGTACCAGACTGAGCAGGTGAATCCAGGTGAAAGCTCTGATCCTGTATTGATTTCATCAAATTAAATCCACTTCCCTCATGAAAGAGAGGCACAGATGAAGGAGAGGAGAAGCTTGAAGAAGGATTTGTAAGGATTTTTAGGATTTATTTCCAGCAAGCAAAACATGAAACAAAAACCTGGTGGCTTTCCAACAAGCCAGACACCTACTGTGTAAATGTCACAACTTGTATTATCTTTTATATACACTGAGTTGATATAAACTCAAAATCAGAACCACCTCACTAATACAAGTTTTGCAGAATTTAAGCTTAAAACTCCTTCTTTCGCCTGTCTTCTGTCTTTCATGACTAAAAGTGGATTTAACAGCTGAAATCAATACAGGATCAGAGTTTTCACCTGGATTCACCTAATCAGTTTCATGGAAAGAGCAGGTTGTCTAACCAGTGATGGAGCGATAAATAAAAACTACAGTAAACTATTACCTCATAACAAACATAAGGCAAACATCAATCATCAACTAACATCAATTATAAAAAATATATATATTGAAACTCGTTGGCTCTAAGTCGTGACAATAAAGCCTTTTTAAATTTCAAGCTTTCAAGGCAAGTGCCTCAGGTTTTATTTTCCTCACTGGAGGTTTTCAATCTCACAGCTCGTATCTCAGTTTTCTAGAGACCTGGTTCCTGTTCCCAGTGAGCAGCTATAAACCTGAAGGACTTCACTACTTTTTCTTCGTCTCCTGCCGTCACACTGTGCCGGTCTCTCACCCCCGGGCGTGGCGTCGGGGTTGTAGTCCAGGGCGTTTCTCCAGATGAGGTCGGCGTCGGACAGGAACTGGCTGACGGTGACGTACCGGTGCCGGTCGATGTTGGACAGCAGCGTGGACAGATCCATCGGCCTCTCGACCACCGCCAGGTAGTCCAGGACCTGGAGGGGGGGCGGGGGGTGTGGGGGGGAGGGGGAGAGAGAAGGAAGGGGGGAGGGAAGGAGGTGGGAACAGAGAAGGAGGAGAAACAGAAGGAAGGAAGGAAGGAAGGAAGGAGGAAGGGATGGAGGGAGGTGGGAACAGAGAAGGAGGAGAAACAGAAGGAAGGAAGGAAGGAAGGAAGGAAGGAAGGGATGGAGGGAGGTGGGAACAGAGAAGGAGGAGAAACAGAAGGAAGGAAAGAAGGAAGGAGGAAGGGATGGAGGGAGGTAGAAACAGAGGAGGAGAAACAGAAGGAAGGAGGGAAGGAAGGAGGAAGGGATGGAGAGAGGTGGGAACAGAGAAGGAGAAACAGAAGGAAGGAAAGAAGGAAGGAAGAAGGGATGGAGGGAGGTGGGAACAGAGAAGGAGGAGAAACAGAAGGAAGGAAGGGAGGAAAGAAGGAAGGAGGAAGGGATGGAGGGAGGTGGGAACAGAAGGAGGAGAAACAGAAGGAAGGAAGGGAGGAAAGAAGGAAGGAGGAAGGGATGGAGGGAGGTGGGAACAGAAGGAGGAGAAACAGAAGGAAGGAAGGGAGGAAAGAAGGAAGGAGGAAGGGATGGAGGGAGGTGGGAACAGAAAAGGAGGAGAAACAGAACGAAGGAAGGAAGGAGGGAAGGAAGGAGGAAGGGATGGAAATAGGTAGGAACAGAGAAGGAGGAGAAACAGAAGGAAGGAAGGAAGGAAGGAGGGAAGGAGGGAAGGAAGGAGGAAGGGATGGAGGGAGGTGGGAACAGAGAATGAGAAACAGAAGGAAGGAAGGGAGGAAAGAAGGAAGGAGGAAGGGATGGAGATAGGTAGGAACAGAGAAGGAGGAGAAACAGAAGGAAGGAAGGAAGGAGGGAAGGAGGGAAGGAAGGAGGAAGGGATGTAGGGAGGTGGGAACAGAGAATGAGAAACAGAAGGAAGGAAGGAAGGAAGGAGGCAGGAGACAGTTTCCAGTTTCCAGTTTCCATTTCCAGTTTCCGCTCACCACTTGATACTGATCTTAAAACTAACACTTTTTCTAATTTTCCAGGTTGTTTTGATGGGTTTCTTTGCTGAATGAATTTCTTTATGCAGTAGAGTCAATTATTTCCCGTTTAACATTTGCACATGTGTCTGCTTTTCTAAACAGAGTCAGAATCAGACAGAATGAGAACTTTCTTCTTTGAGTTTTTTCCCCGATTCCCTCAGGGCAAAAAGAAGAAAACTTGAGCTCTCACTTTAGGAATCCAATACTTTGAAGCGTTTTGACACTCTGACTCTCTTTACACGTGGACACGCGCACACACTCACACACACACACAGAAACACACACACACATACACACTCGCGCTCACCTCCTCTGTGTCGACGGGCTTGGCGAAGGCCTTGAAGCGGCGGTCCATGGAGAGACGCTCGGTGACATTGCGCAGGAAGAGGCGGAGCTCCCGCAGCGTGTCTTCCTCCTGCTCCTCCAGACGCCGCCGCTCCCGCTCCGACAGCCGGCGGGGCGGAGGGGGAGGGGCCAGGGGGAGGACCTCCATGGCCTGGGTCACTGAGGGAAAGGGGGGTGGGGGTGGGAGAAGGGATGAGGGAAAGAGGAAGAGGTAGGGGAGGAAAATGGAGGAGGAGAAAGGAATAGGAGAGGGAAGGGAGGTAAAGAAGCAGGAGGAGGAGGATGAGAGAGGAGGAAGATGGGGAGGAAGGAGGAGAGAGGAAGAAGTAGGGGAGGAAAACAGAGGAGGAAGATGTGAAAGGAAAAGACAGAAATATTGTTTGCAGTAGAAGGTTCAGCTGCAGGTTTTGTACCATCTAACCATCAAAATGATGCTCTTTGTGTCAGAAATCAACATCAAACTTCCTGAAATCACTGCGCTAGACCTTTAATCTCACTGTCCCGACTCTGAACCCTCTGTCTGGACGGTTCAGAGACTCTGAACCCTCTGTCTGGACGGTACAGAGACTCTGAACCCTCTGTCTGGACGGTACAGAGACTCTGAACCCTCTGTCTGGACGGTTCAGAGACTCTGAACCCTCTGTCTGGACGGTTCAGAGACTCTAAACCCTCTGTCTGGACGGTACAGAGACTCTGAACCCTCTGTCTGGACGGTTCAGAGACTCTGAACCCTCTGTCTGGACGGTTCAGAGACTCTAAACTCTCTGTCTGGACAGTACAGAGACGTACCTGCTTCCTTCTTGCAGGCCGGAGCCTCGGCCGCCTGGCGGAGGACGAGTTCCTCGAAGAACCGGGTTCTCTCCTGCTGGGTGGGAATGCAGACCGGGTGGACCTCCCCGTACTGCACCCTGAACAGAGACTGGACCTGGAGAGAGACAGAGAGAGAGAGAGGGAGAAGTCAGAGCACTTCCATTAGCAATTCTTTTTCTCCTTTCTGGTTTGTTAATGCTGTTTTTTAAGCTCAGAAAAGTTGCAAAAGCATGAGCAGTTCAGATTCCACTCCAGTTGGTCTTGCTGTGGAGAAAAACAGCTGAAAACCACCATCTGATGCAATAAATGTGTGAAAAAAGTTTTAAACACATTCTGCAATATTCCTGAACCATTTGAAATTCCCTGATATCCCCCGACTTCCCCAGAGAATTTATCAAACTCCCCGACTTCTTGAATACACTTCTCACAATTCCATGGTATTCCAGGAATCCCAGGACCGATGGGAACCCGGAATAACAGACATTGGATTCTTTGCGAGACATCAACAACATGCAACAGGAAGGCGGTGACTATGTCCGTCTACCTCTGCGTCCAGCTGGTGGTGGGGGACGTTGGAGGTGGCGAGGAGCAGGACGGGGGAGAAGGGGGGGACGTCCTCCAGCAGGCTGAGGAAGGTGGTCCGGAGCGTCCGGCCCGCCGTCTCCCACCACTGCTGGATGTGAGGGAGGTAGAGGATGCTGGGAGACGTGCGCCTGGCCTCGCAGAACACCTGACAGGGGAGACGGGGAGCGAGGGTGTTTCACATTTACACTGTAGGCTTTTAAAGGGCACACACACCGCCCGGATTCTTTTGGAGAAAAAGAGTGATCAGTCATGCAGGAAATCAAAAATGTTCTGCAGTTGCCTTTCATCACCACTAGATGTCGCTGACTGACAGCTGAGGCTTCAGTCTCTCCCAGTCTGGTTTCCTGGACTGCATCAAAAGTCTGATTTAGGGCTCCAACTAACGATTATTTTCATTATCGATTAATCTATCGATTATTTTTCCAATTAATCAATTAATCAGGAGGGAATATTATTTGAAAATTTCAGTTTTGTTCGACATCACACGAACATGAACATTAATTTGATTATTTATGTGATTTTGATGTGATAATGTGTGTGATTTTAATGTGATTTTGTATACATGAGCCATATTGTGATATATATTGATATCGAAAAAAATCCTTATGATTATCATGATATTGATTTCAACCGTATCGCCCAGCACTAACGTTATCCCCTTTGTGACTTCAGGTGAGGCTCTCGCTCTCTCTGTTACAGCTTTGCGTTTGAGCAGGAAAAAAAAAAGCGTCCTATCTGATTACAGCCTGAGGTTTCATAAAATTAGCTGGGTGACAATCAATGTTAGGTCAGTGTTAGGCTACATCAGTGGGTGAACACGGACTTGTGAACGGATGGCTCCGCCCCCCCGCTGCAGCACTTCCTGTGGTGTTACCTGGGCGCAGGCTTCCTCCGGCGAGGTGCTGCTGACGCCGAACAGCACAGCCGAGTCCAGGCTGTGGACGCTGAAGCTCTCCAGGGCGTGCAGCACCGCGGGGGCTAAGTGGGAGCTCTGCCCCGCGCCGGGACGTCCCGCCAGGAGCATCCTGGGACGGTGGGAGGTAAGGTGGTTCACCGCACTCCTGGGGGCGGGGGCAGGGGAGGGGGTTTAAGGAGAGAGGTGAGAAGAGAAAGAAAACAGAAGGTCGAGTGAGGGAGAAAGAGAGAAGGCAGCGACACAATAGAGAGGAGAGAAGGAAAGAAAGAATGAGGCAGAATGAGAGAATGGAGCTGAAATTATTAAGATAAAGTTACAAAAAACTACAAAAGACCAAAAGAAGAAGATTTTGGGAGCGCTACTTGGTACCAGAAATGTCCATGGCAGAAAGCAGTCAACAGGTTGTTTATGGTATTACAAGAATGTATTAAAAAAACCAAAGATGGTTCGAGGCACCATGTTGTGATAATAACAGTTTGAAAAGTTAAAACTGACTGACACCTTTCAGCCTGAATGAGCCTTCGTCAGGATGTGATCAAGGCAGGAAATGAGCATTTTTATACTAAACTGATAAGACAAGAAAGAGATTCAGCAAGACAAGGCAAGATGAAACTGCAGCGCTCTAGTGCAGAGGTGATGTGTCTAATAGTAAAAACAAAACAAAGCTTGCTGTTGAGGCGCGACCCTTTCAAATTCAAAAATCAGCTACAACGGCTTTCAGCAGACTCTCTAACACTGCCAGGGTTTGGGGGCGACATTCCCACCGGGTCCCCCCGTGTTAACAGTGCGTTTACTCGTGTCACTGTAAGGAGCTTTGGATGAAAAGTGCCCATCAAACGGCTTCTGTAGAGTTTAGACACATGAGCGCAGATCAGACTTACTGGGCGAAGTGCAGGAAGGAGCCGTTCTTGGAGGCGGAGGAGGGAGCGGAGATACTGGAGTCGTCTCCGCCGTACATCAGGTCGTCGTCAAGGATACGAGAGGTCAGATCTGACAGGTGACACCAGGAAACATCAAACGTCTAACAGTCAGAGAGTCAGAAACGCTAATGAAGATACACAGTTTCACTAAAGACGTCCCAATATTAAAATTAAAGTAATAATCTGAGACACAAATGTTAAGATTTGCTGCTTTCCTCCGTTTCATATCATTATAAAAGCTAAAAAATACTTTGGAGGTTTTTTGGCTGCTGGTCAGACTAAAGAAGACAATTTAACAATCACTTTGGACTCTCGTAACTTGTGATGGGCATTTGTTATTATTTCTGACATTTTATAGACTAAATGATTAATTGAAAAGATAATTAATAGATGAATCGATAATGAAGATAATCGTCAGCTGCAGCCCTAACGGAAAGTCATGTAAAAGATAGGGAGAAGTCATGGGGCCGCGGTGTGAACCCTGTGGGACGCTGGAAACAAGCAGACCCCTCTCACCCACCTTCCTCCCTCTTCCTCTTCAGCCCCCGCTCTGCGTGGGGGAACAGCCTCTGCAGGGCGTCCAGGACGGCGCGCAGGGCGGCGCCCAGCAGGGGGCGCACCACGGGCGACAGGGCCTTGGCGGGCGAGGCGGCGGCGCGGCGCGAGGCCGGCACCGTCTTCCTCATGGCCGCCACGAAGTCGCGGCTGCCGACGGCGATGGAGGAGACGTCCAGCAGGAGCTTCTGGGACGTGGCGTAGATCTGCGGGTAGCGGCGGCGCAGGGCGCACAACGCCGCCTCGGTGCACACCGCTCTGATGTCAGCGCCGCAGTAACCTGGGAGACAACGACAGACAGTTGGGTTCAGGAAAGCAGTAAAGAAAGGAGGAAAGAAAACTATGTATGGATTTGTAGGATATATATGAATTATACACATGAATTTCCTTATTACTAAAACTTTTTTGTTGTCTCTGCGATACTGAAAACTCACAATAAAAATGATTCAGCAGAGAAAATAAAAAATGGTTGGAAATGGAAATGGTTAAATTTGCTGAAGAAAATTTGTGTGCTTGCTTCAGTTTGAAAATTTTGAAATTTTAGAAATTAGAAAAAAAGTTATTCATTAGAAAAAGTTAAAATATATTTAGAGTTTGATTACTTGGAGCTAAAGCAATTAATTTCTTAGCCAGAAATCCTTTAGTTATAAATACATTGAAGAAGAGGTAATAATAATAATATATGACTTGGTCAGCGCTGCCGGAGAGATTCAGATCGTCAACTAAAGAAACAAATGTTCACAGCGCCTGTCTCAGGCTTTACACTGATAACATGAAGTGTTTACTGTGGATTTCAGCATTTGCATTTTGCACCATTGTATTTGGAGCAATGTTTTCCAAAACAAAATCAATAAAGGATGGAAAAAAGGTTGAAAACAAAAGTAATAACAGAGACACTCATTCTTACAAAGCAATTGCTGTTCGGTGGACTGTCATTTGAGTCACTGAGTCATTTTTAGGAAAGGATTAGGGGGGTTTTTAGTTTTGTTTTTTTTTAAGCGTTAAGTCATGAATGTCAGATTTAAATAGGTTTGTCCCTTCAGCCTGCTGCTTTGATATTGGATTACCTATTGGAGCGCTGATCTAGAAAATTTGACTCTGCTCTGTCTTTTCTATCACTTTGAGTGTGTTTTGCTTTTGTTGTGTGTTGTTCGTCTGCATTTTACATGTTTGTCATGATGCTGCTCTCTTGGCCAGGTCACACGTGCAAATTCAGAATCACAATGAAGGGACTGAAGCCCAAAATCTTGCACTGTTAGTGCCGTGCAACTTAGAATAAAACTCTTCATTCGGACAGATGGATCCCCTGTGCCGCTTCTCACCGACACATCTCTCTGCCAGCTCGTCCAGGAAGGCTTCAGAAGGAGCCGGTTCCCACTGCCTGGTGTGGATCTTCAGGATCTCTCCGCGGGCCTGGAGACACACACACAGGTTCAACCGGCCAGGTGAATAAAGTCAAGACAGAGTTATTTGGAAAGTGTATTTAACCGACAGCTTTACAGGGTCAAGCGCCAAAGTGGACAGAGGACACAAATACATATAAAATGATGATACATGATAAAAGAGGTAATAAAACATGTTATAATAAGATCAGGAGTTAGAAAAATGACATTGTGAACTTCAATGGTGTCAGAGCTTGGAGTCCCAATGAGAAGATGCCTCTCTTTTAAGTATTAAAAAAACAATGTTATCTCAGTATTGACTGAGATCAAATAATCCATCTTGTGTTTACCTCAAAATAAAAGTGTGCTTTCACTATTTTAAAACAAAAATCCAACCAAAACAGAATTCAGAGATTTGTGAGCGTGAACAAGTCTCTAAGTTTAACAAGACTCCAATCTGCTGGATGACATGACACCAATCTCAGTGTTGGGTCACTGGGTTTTGGGAAAGAGTTGTAATGATAATAAGGAAAAAAAAAACCAATAATAATAATATTTTTTTAATATTTGGGATTTTTCAAAACAAAGTTATGGCATCACAGTCAGGAAATCCCTTAAAAAATAAATGAATAAAACAGTACATAAAATAACTACAAACAATTACCTCCTATCCTCCCTCATCTCTCCTCTCTTCCCTCTCCCCCCCAAGAGGAGGGAAGGAAGGAGGAAGGGAGGGAAGAGACAGGAGGAGGAGGAGGAAAGGAGGTAGGAGAGAGGGAGGAGGGACAGAGGGAGGGAGGAAGGGAAGTAAGTAGGGGATGAGGAGGGAGGAAGGGACGAGAGAGGAGGTGAGGGAGGATGAGAAGGAAAGAGAGGGAGAAGCGGAGAGAAGAGTAAGAGATAGGGAGGGAGGATAGGAGAGAGGAGGGAGGAAAGGAGGGAGGGAGGGAAGAGACAGGAGGGAAGGAGGGAGGGAGAAAAGGAAGGAGGGAGGAGGAAAGGGGAGGAAAGGAGGTAGGAGAGAGGGAGGAGGGACAGAGGGAGGGAGGGAGGGAAGTAAGTAGGGGATGAGGAGGGAGGAAGGGACGAGACAGGAGGTGAAGGAGGATGAGAAGGAAAGAGAGGGAGAAGCGGAGAGAAGAGTAAGGGATAGGGAGGGAGGATAGGAGAGAGGAGGGAGGAAAGGAGGGAGGGAGGGAAGAGACAGGAGGGAAGGAGGGTGGGAGGAAAGGAAGTAGGGAGGAGGAAAGGGGAGGAAAGGAGGTAGGAGAGAGGGAGGAGGGACAGAGGGAGGGAGGGAAGTAAGTAGGGGATGAGGAGGGAGGAAGGGACGAGAGAGAAGGTGAAGGAGGATGAGAAGGAAAGAGAGGGAGAAGCGGAGAGAAGAAGGAAGGATAGGAGAGAGGAGGGAGGAAAGGAGGGAGGGAGGAGGAAAGGGGAGGAAAGGGGGTAGGAGAGAGGAGGGAGGAAAGGAGGGAGGGAGAAGGAGAGGGGAGGAAAGGATATGTGAACTAAAATGAAGAATTAGAAATTAAAAACAAAAATAAACTTAAACCAAACGCCCGCTGATACCCCCGGAGCGGCTCGGCCTCACCTCTCTGTCCGGGAGGCCGAACAGGAACTCCCGGTCGAAGCGGCCGGGCCGCCGCAGCGCCGGGTCGATGGAGTCGGGCCGGTTGGTGGCTCCGATCACCACCACCTCCCCCCGCCGGTCCAGCCCGTCCATCAGAGCCAGCAGCGTCGACACGATGGAGCTGCAGGAGGAGGAAAACACTAAACTCCTCTGCCTTCAGGAAGAAACACTTCAGATCCTCTGCTTGTGAAACGCGACCGTCCTGTCATCCTAAACTCTCGATTACCTTGACTAAAATTATCTCGATATTCAATATTATCTTGATTATTATTAAGTTCAATTAAGTTCGTATTACAGTTCAAAAATTGAACTGTAATACGCTTCGATTAATTGAAAACTAACTTTCTTCTTAAAAATCAAAATGATAAAATGCTGGTTTATCTTATAGAAACTGTAAAGATAGTTTTAAACAACTCAAATAAAAATCCAAATAACAGCATCTGAAATGAAATAAAGTCAAATGCTTCTCAAATAAAGTGCGACTGGTTTGCATCCATGTGAACTCAGTCAGCAACATGAATAAAAACATTTATTAGAGCGCTTAAATAATCACATAAATGATGACAGACGAGTCGCGGTTATCGCGGTGGTCATGATAATAAAAATTATTGTTTTTTTTACCACAATATATACTAATACTGTTTATTGTCCCATCCCTACCTGGGACTTCTCTATTAGCACATAGACAGTGCTCTTTTGGGGTCCTGTGACCTGCCAGTGATTCTTCTGTAGATATATTTCACCCTCCATTCTCCTTCCCATCTCCCCCCTCCTCCTCTTCCCTAAAACTTTCTATTTCTTTACCCAACACTGTGTTTTGTGATCCAGGAATTGCGGTCTGGGTGAGAGCGTCAGATAAAAGGCTAAAATGTACATGTAAATATAAAATGTGGAGGGGGGGAGAGAGAGACGAAGCCAGAGAGACTCAGGTTAATATTTGGAACTTTTCTCTTCTCTCCGTCCGACGCAGGAGAACGCTGGGAGAGCTGAGACTCGTGCGACTCGTGAACCCGGTAAAAAAAACGTTTTCCTGGTTACAACCTTGAAGTGTTCTGACCTGTGGATCTGGTCCTGCCGACTGGACCGGACCGGGGCCAGGCCGTCGATCTCGTCGAAGAAGATGATGGAGGGACGCATCTGGTACGCCTGAGGAAGAACACAGACACTCCACTGTAACCGACATGGTCAAACTGTTGTTGATAATTCCCATCATGCATGGCGGGCTTGTGTGTATAGTCTGCTGTCTATATTGTAGACTGATAATGTAAAGTGGTGTTGGTGGTGGACGTTTAGGGGGAGGAAGACTGTGGATTGTGGTGATTACATTTGTCCAGACTCATATATATTATGAGTGTATTTAATTCACTCATTTGTCAATAAATGCTTGAATTAAATACCTGTGATTCTTCTATTGACCACAGACTATATTGGAGTAATGTGCGTGGTATTGCATTAATATTTAGATCATAATTTTATAGAAATAAGAGCTACTTGGTGGATTGTATGACTGCTGAACTGGGTGGTGTCAGAAAAGTCATATTTTAGGGGTTTTGTACCTTTGCCGATAATCAAGACCACCTTAAATTGTCGTGTTTTTGAATGGAGTTTGGCAGGTTCCCTCCATACACAGGGTGCATACAGACAATATTAAATCAAATTCAAGGACTTTCAATGACTTTTTCCAGCACTATTTCTCTGCTCATAAGGACTCCACATTAAAGCAAGAGACATTTCCCTACACCTTGCTGCGTTTTAACAACCATCAATGCTTTAAATCATATGTGGTTTTAAGTCATCTTTCCCAGAATACACTGGTCTTCTTTTCTGTTTTGACTGATTTTCCAGGTATTCCAGTACTTCAATTTTGAAAAGCTAAATTAAAGGACTTTAAGCACTTCTAGGATCTTGTGCACACCCTGCATACAGGAACGTATGGGTCAACTGCTAGATAAGCACTCGCCCCCTTACAGTACATGCACTGAAATTTACATAAATATCTTCTTGAGGGCACAACTAATTAACTAAATTACCAT